>NW_017671334.1:0-149157 GCF_001879085.1 Nicotiana attenuata
GAAGGGTACGGGGTTCCCCCGGACCCCGACCCGACCCCGACGACGAGGCCCGACCAGGGTCCGGGACCCGACGCCTAGACCGTACCGAGGGGGGGTGTTTATAGCCACCCCAGTTCTTCAGGACGCTTTGGTCAGATTGGTGGGCTTTGTGGAGAGCGTCACTAGGGCGGGTTTGCTTCCAGTAGCACCAGCCACTTCTCAGGCTGGAGGAGGAGTTCAGACTCCTGCTACACGTACTCCGGAGCAGGTAGCTGCCCAGGCTCAGGTTCCAGTGGTTCAGCCAGTTGTGACAGCTCAGCCGGGTATTGTGACTCAGACCGGCGATGGAGCGGCTATGTCTGCAGATGCTTTGTGGAGACTGGATAGGTTCACCAAGCTCTTCACCACCACATTCAGTGGTGCTTCTTCAGAAGACCCCAGGACTTCTTGTATAGCTGCCATGAGGTTCTTCGGACTATGGGTATTGTGGAGACCAATGGGGTCGACTTCGTCACTTTTCGTCTAGCAGGATCCGCCACGACTTGGTGGAGGGATTTCTGTTTAGCCAGACCAGCGGGGTCGCCAGCATTGACATGGGATCAGTTTGCAGAGTTGTTTTTGGAGAAGTTTCTCCCAGTTACTCAGCGAGAGGCTCTTCGCAGGCAGTTCGAGCGTCTCCAGCAGGGCCATATGACATTCACTCAGTATGAGACCCGATTTATCGACCTAGCTCGCCATGCTATTATTATACTCACCACTGAGAGGGAGAGGGTGAGGAGATTTATCGATGGTTTGATTCAGCCGATTCATCTCTAGATGGCTAGGGAGACTGGTAGTGAGATCAGCTTTCAGGAGACGGCCAATGTGGCCCGCCGAGTTGAGATGGTTCTGGCACAGGGGGGTGGCCATAGAGTGGACAAGAGACCCCATCACTCAGGTCGTTTCAGTGGTGCCTCATCTGGAGGCAGGGATTCTTATGATAGGGGTCAGCCCTCCAGGCCTTTCCAGTCAGCCCTCCAGGTTTCTCGGGCTGTCCCAGGTGATCGTGGTTACCGTGGGCATTATCCTGATCAGCAGACCCTCAGTGTACCGTCAGCTCCCATCAGCGCACCGCCACTTCAGAGTTTCCGTAGAGGTCATTCAGGTCGCCAGGGCTAGCCACAGCGTTTAGAGGGGTGTTATGAGTGCGGTAAGTATGGTCACATCAGGAGAGCTTGCCCGAGATTGAGGGGTACTCAGTCGCAGCACCAGGGTCCCCGTCCTATGATTCAGGCACCGGATGCTCCACAGCCAGCTAGAGGTGAAGGTAGAGACCGTAGAGGTGAAGCTCAGACCACCAGGGGCGGAGGTCAGCTAGCAGCAGATCGACCTAGGGATACAGTTCAGGGTGGTGGGGCTCAGCCCCGTTGCTATGCACTCCAGGCTAGGCCCGAGGCAGAGGCCTCAGATGCAGTGATTCAGGTATGATTCTGGTTTGTGATCGAGATGCTTCAGTACTATTTGATCCAGGATCTACGTATTCATATGTTTCATCTTATTTTGCACCATGCTTGGTCATGCCTAGTGATGCCTTGGGTATTCCGGTATATGTGTCTACACCGGTGGGCGACTCTATCGTGGTCAACCGAGTCCATCGTTCGTGCGTTGTAGTGATTAGGGGTCTTGAGACCCGTGTAGACTTGTTACTCTTAGATATGGTTGACTTTGATATCATTCTGGGTATGGATTGGTTATCACCCTATCACGCTATCTTGGACTGCTACGCCAAGACCGTGACTTTAGCCCTACCGGGTATGCCTCATTTAGAGTGGAGGGGGACTCCAGGTCATCCTACCCGTAGTGTCATATCGTACGTGAAGGCTCGACGTATGGTCGAGAAGGGATGTCTGGCCTATTTGGCCTATGTTCGTGATTCCAGTGCTGTGGTCCCTCCCATAGATTCTGTGCCTATTGTCCGGGAGTTTCCCGATGTTTTTCCTTCGGACCTGCCGGGTATGCTGCCCGATAGAGATATCGATTTCTGTATTGATTTGGCTCCAGGCACCCAGCCCATTTCTATTCCGCCATATTGTATGGCCCCGCCGGAGCTGAAGGAGTTAAAGGACCAATTGCAGGATCTGTTAGATAAGGTTTTCATTAGACCCAGTGTTTCGCCTTTGGACGCGCCAGTATTATTCGTCAAGAAGAAGGATGGTTCGATGCGGATGTGTATAGATTACCGGCAATTGAACAAGGTAACAATTAAGAATAAGTATCCACTGCCGAGGATTGATGATTTGTTCGACCAGCTTCAGGGTGCCAGGGTATTTTCCAAGATTGACTTGAGATCTGGCTACCACCAGTTGAGGATTAGGGCATCCGATGTCCCCAAGACAGCTTTCCGTACTCGGTACGGGCATTACGAGTTCTTGGTCATGTCGTTTGGGTTGACCAATGCCCCAACAACATTCATGGAGTTGATGAACCGAGTGTTCAGGCCATATTTGGACATGTTCGTGATAGTCTTTATTGATGATATTTTGGTGTACTCCCGCAGCCAGGAGGAGCACGAGCAACACCTTAGAGTGGTTCTTTAGACTCTGAGGGATAGTCAGTTATATGCCAAGTTCTCCAAGTGTGAGTTCTGGCTGAGTTCAGTGGCATTTCTGGGTCACGTTGTATCAGCTGAGGGTATTCAGGTGGACCCGAAGAAGATAGAGGCAGTCAAGAACTGGCCTAGACCAGCATCAGCGACGGAGATTCGGAGTTTCTTGGGGTTAGCAGGCTACTACCGTCGGTTTGTAGAGGGGTTTTCATCTATTGCAGCCCCGATGACCAGATTGACCCAGAAGGGTGCCAAGTTCAGATGGTCAGAGGAGTGCGAGGCGAGCTTTCAGAAGCTCAAGACAGCCCTGACTACGACACCGATGTTGGTCTTGCCCACAGGATCAGGGCCTTATACAGTCTATTGTGATGCTTCCCATATTGGACATGGTGCAGTATTGATGCAGGATGACTCTTTATGCTTCGAGGCAGTTGAAGATCCACGAGAAGAATTATCCGGTTCATGATCTAGAGTTGGCAGCCATTGTTCATGCCTTGAAGATTTGGAGGCATTACCTATATAGTGTGACGTGTGAGGTGTACACTGAACACAAGAGTCTGCAGTACTTGTTCAAGCAGAAGGAGTTGAACTTGAGGCAGAGGAGGTGGTTGGAGCTACTGAAGGATTATGATGTTACTATTTTGTACCACCCGGGGAGAGCTAACGTGGTGGCCGATGCATTGAGTAGGAAGTCCGCCAGCATGGGTAGTCTTGCTTATGTTCCGGTCAGCCAGAGACCGCTTGCTTTGGATATTCAGGCCCTGGCCAATCGATTTGTGAGGTTGGACATTTCTGAGCCTAGCAGAGTGTTAGCTTGCACGGTCGCTCGTTCTTCATTATTGGAGCGTATCCGTGATCGGCAGTTTGATGATCCCCATTTGTGTGTCATGAGAGACACGGTGCAGCGTGGAGGTGCCACGAAGGTGACCTTAGATGATGATGGTGTTTTGAGATTGCAGGGGCGAGTTTGTGTGCCTAATGTCGATGGGATTCGAGAGTTGATCTTAGCGAAGGCCCATAGTTCTCGGTATTCTATTCACCCAGGCGCCGCGAAGATGTATCAGGACTTGCGGCAGCATTATTGGTGGCGTAGGATGAAGAAAGATATTGTTGCATATGTGGCTCGGTGTTTGAACTGTCAGCAGGTCAAGTATGAGCATCAGAGGCCTGGTGGTTTGTTTCTGAGGATTGAGCTTCCCGAGTGGAAGTGGGAGAGGATTACCATGGATTTCGTTACCGGACTTCCGATGACTCGAAAGAAGTTTGATGCTATTTGGGTCATTGTTGATAGGCTGACCAAGTCAGCGCATTTCATTCCTGTTGCAGCCACTTATTCATCGGAGAGGTTAGCTTAGATCTACATCCGAGNGGAGGCCCATAGCTCCAGGTACTCTATTCACCCGGGCGCCGCGAAGATGTACCAGGACTTGCGGCAGCATCATTGGTGGCGTAGGATGAAGAAGGATATCGTAGCATATGTGGCTCGTTGTTTGAATTGTCAGCAGGTTAAGTACGAGCATCAGAGGCCTGGTGGTTTACATCAGAGGATTGAGCTTCCCGAGTGAAAATGGGAGCGGATTACTATGGACTTTGTTGCTGGACTTCCGTTGACCCGGAAGAAGTTTGATGCGATATGGGTTATTGTTGATAGGCTGACCAAGTCAGCGCATTTCATTCCTGTGGCAGTCTCCTATTCTTCTGAGAGGTTAGCTGAGATCTATATTCGGGAGATTGTTCGCCTTCATGGCGTGCCCGTGTCTATCATTTCAGATCGGGGTACGCAGTTTACCTCACGCTTCTGGAGAGCAGTTCACCGAGAGTTGGGCACAAGGGTAGACCTGAGCACAACATTTCATCCTCAGACGGACGGTCAGTCCGAGGGACTATTCAGATTTTGGAGGATATGCTCCGAGCCTGTGTTATTGATTTTGGAGGTTCGTGGGATCAGTTCTTGCCTTTGGCGGAGTTTGCTTACAACAACAGCTACCAGTCGAGCATCCAGATGGCTCCTTATGAGGCTTTATATGGTAGGCGATGTCGGTCTCCGGTTGGATGGTTTGAGCCGGGAGAGGCTCGGTTGATAGGTACGGATTTGGTGCAGGAGGCCTTGGACAAGGTCAAGATCATTCAGGAGAGGCTTCGTTCAGCTCAGTCTAGGCAGAAGAGTTATGCAGACCGTAAGGTTCGAGATATAGCTTTCATGGTTGGTGAGCGGGTATTGCTCCGAGTGTCGCCTATGAAGGGCGTGATGAGATTTGGGAAGAAGGGCAAGCTTAGCCCTAGGTACATTGGCCCGTTTGAGATTCTTGATCGAGTGGGAGAGGTGGCTTATTGACTTGCGTTGCCCGCCAGCTTATCAGCCGTGCATCCAGTTTTCCATGTATCCATGCTTCGGAGGTATCACGGCGATCCTGCCCACGTGTTAGATTTCAGTTCTGTCCAGTTGGACAGGGACTTGTCCTATGAGGAGGAGCCGGTGGCTATTCTGGACCGGCAGATTCTTCAGTTGAGATCCAAGAGTTTTCCTTCTATTCGTGTTCAGTGGAGAGGTCAGCCTCCTGAGGCATCGACCTGGGAGTCAGAGTCCGATATGCGGAGCCGTTATCCCCATCTTTTCCCCGACTCAGGTACTCCTTTCTTTTGTCCGTTCGAGGACGAACGGTTGTTTTAGAGGTGGAGAATGTGACGACCCAAAGGGTCATCACTTGTATTCCTACTCCCTCTGTACTTCTGAGGCCCTGGAAACCTCATTGGGATTGCCTCGAGTTGTGTGCGTAGTCCGGGCGCGTAGCCGGAAAAGTTTAAATATGAAATTTGTGAGGAAAATTATTTTCTGAAAATAATTAAAGAATTTGAAAGTGTTACTTGTTTCGAAGACTGTGCTGTCGGGCTCGTATTTTGGTTCCGACGCCCGGCACAAGTCTTAAATATGATTTAAGCAATTGCTGTAATGTTTGGTAAGATTTGGACGTCATTTGACGTGTTTTGAGCTTGAAGCAGTAAACTTGATGTTTTATGAAAATTGGAAGGAAATCCTGGGTCTTGAGGTCTAATTTGATGCTTATGATGTTGTTTGGGCGATTTGATCGCACGGATGAGTCCGTAGGATGTTATTGAGTTAGTGTGTATGCTTGGTTTGGAGCCCGGAGGTCTCGGGTGAGTTTTGAGTAGGTCCCGGGAGGCCTTAGGCTTAAAGTAGCAGATGTTGCAGTGTTGAAGGCCCCAGCGCGGCCGCGCACCAAGTTCCCGCGCGGTCCGCGCTGGAAGCCACGCGGCCGCGGTGCAGTCCGCGCGGTCCGCGTGGCCAGTTTCAGAGGGGTCCTCAGCCTTGGTTTGACCAGCGCGGCCGCGCACCAAGTTCGTGCGGTCCGCGCTGGGAGATTCAGAGAAGACCCCAGGTGCAAGACACCAGCGCGGCCGCGCACCAAAATCGTGCGGTCCGCGCTGGGTAGGTTCAGAGAGTTGTTTTCCCTCCCTTCCTCGGCGCGGCCGCGGGGCATTTTTGCGCGGTCCGCGCCAGTCCTCCAGCAAAGTATATAAATCTGGGATTTTCAGTCATTTTACACTTTTTCAAAACCCAAAACATAAGAGGCGATTTTCCAAACGATTCTTCTTCTTCAAAACGTTTGGTAAGTGTTTTCTAACTGATTTTCTTTTAGTCCTTAACATCCTTAAACATAATTTCAACTTCAAAACAAAGATTTTAATGGGGAACTTGGGAATTTAGGGTAGAACCTAGATTTTTCTAAAATTGGGGGTTTTGGACCTCAATTCGGGGTCCGATTCCAAAATAACTTTCATATTTGAGTTCTTGGGGGAATGGGTAAATGGGTTTTGGTTCGAACCTCGGGTTTTGACCATGTGAGCCCGGGGGCATTTTTGACCTTTTGGGGTAAATTGATGAAAAAGCTATAATTAGTCATTGGGTTGGATTTGTTTAGCATATATTGATATCATGAAGTCCTTATTGCATAGATTTGGTCGAGTTGGAGCCGAATTCGAGAGGGAAAGCGGTTGTGGAGGATTGTATTGGCCGCGGAAGTTAAGGTAAGTGTTTGGTTTAACCCTAGCTTGAGGGAATAGGAGTCGAGCCTTGTTTGCTAATTGCTAAATGATCGAGTACGGTGTATAGGCATGGTGACGAGTTCCTATACATTGGGGTCTAGCATGACCGTGAGTCCTTAATATGTGAGTTGTTGGATATTGTTATGCCCTCCATGTCATTGATGGCTTCTGTACGTGGTAAACATATTGTGAATGATATTGTGATTCTAGAACTTCGTGGAGCATTGGCTCGGTCTGAAATACAAAATGGTGAGAGCACGTGAAATGAGAAATGCCTTAGAGCTTGACACGAATGCTAAGGAGAGTTAGGATATAAAAATGAGAGAAAAAGAGAAGTAACGATTTACTCTTGCATGGTTGTCATTGGTTGTTTGTGTATCCTTGTTGGGATTTCTTTCCAAATACTTGTTTACTCCCTTGCCCTTTATTTGTGACTGTTGCTTGGGCAAGGTTGAGAGTTATAATTGTGGATCGGGTTGCACGCCGCAATAGTGTTATATGTGGATCGGGTTGCACGCTGCAACAATGTTATATGTGGATCGGGTTGCACGCCGCAACAGTGTTATAATTGTGGATCGGGTTGCACGCCGCAACAGTGATAATTATGGATCGGATTGCGCGCCGCAACAGTTATTGATGCAAATGTGTTTAGTGTCGGCATTAGTTTCTTGTTCGCTTTAAATTGTAAGTTGCACCTAGATTGATTACTTCGGATTTACTGTTACTGTTGTTATCTCCCCACAGCATGTTTCCCCCTCCCATGTTTCTAGTTGTTTGGTATCTTATTTCCGTTGTATATTTATAACTGCACAGGTTTATGTGGTGTCCAGTCTAGCCTCGTCACTACTTCGCCGGGGTTAGGCTAGACACTTACCAGCACATGGGGTCGGTTGTGCTGATGCTACACTCTGTGCATTTTTGCACAGGTCCAGGTTTTGAGCAGCAGCAGCAGCAGTATCAGGGGGCGCACCTTCAGTCCAGAGAGAGACCCGAGGTAGCTTGCAGGCGTCCGCAGGCCCGGCGTCTCCCTTCTATCTTTACATTTTGGTTGTCATCTCATTGTACCCGAGATAAACAGATTATGTTTCTTTCAGACCTTGTATGTAGAACTCCTTAGATGTTCGTGAGTATGTGACTCCAGTCCTAGAGTAGAGATATATGTGTGGAACTTCTATATTATTGATCATCTATCTACATTTAAGTCTTCCGCTTATGATTTTAATTCCGTCGCCTTTATTTAATGCCGTTAATTGTCAAAAAGGGAACATGTGTTTAATGAATTTGTTAATTAATGTTGGCTTGCCTAGCTCCGTTAGTAGGCGCCATCACGACTCCCGATGGTGGAAAATCCGGGTCGTGACAGAAGCTTGGAATATAATCTCATAATTGTGACAATATATGCTGTATAAATTATGTATAAATTATAATAAATTATGTATAAATTACAATAGATCTTATATATGATATAAACCATGTATAGATTACACCAGATAACTTATATATGATATAAATCATGTATAAATTACACCGGATAATATTCCAAGTAAAAATCACGTATATATTTATATAATAGTTTATCATGAATTTTTCAACCATTGTATATATTGATTGCGTATTAATATAAGTAATAATGGATAATAAATATATCTGTGAAATACATACATACATATAAATATATACATACATACATATAAATATATATACACATACATACATACATATATATATATATATATATATATATATATATATATAGAGTATTATAATACTATATAATTATGTATAAATATGTGTATATACGATATAATGATGAAATTTAATAGTGTATAAATTCTAATTATTACTACTATTATAGAAGGGAATAAGGAGAGGAGCTTGGGGTAGTACGGGTGTCACGGCCCCAGTTCGCCCTCCGTGAACATGTCGTGATGGCACCTAGTCCCTACGACTATGTAAGCCTAACAATGCGGAAATAACATAACTTACGGAAATAAATAATTAAACTAAACAACTAGATCGGTAACTGTATATAAATGCCACCCGGCATATACAACCCAATAATGCGGAAGTCTACAATATCATCCCAAAACCCGGAAACTCATGGGAACACAAGCTAACGGAAAGTAATACACGGCTCTAACTCCAGAATGTTTAAAGCAAAAGTATGAAAGGAAAAGCTAACTGCTAAAGCTAGAATAAGATAGAGACTCCTGGTCTCCGGACGCGGCAGATGTACCTCGAAGTCTCTGCTAGATCTCTCCGCCTCGAGAATGATACGTCTGGGACGAAGTACCTGGATCTGCACATGAAAAACATTCGCAGAAGGGGCATGAGTACACCACAGCGGTACTCAGTAAGTGCCAAGCCTAACCTCGGCTGGGTAGTGACGAGGAAGGTCAGGGCCCTATTGAGAATAAGCATAATAATAAATCTTGCAACAGCATGAAGTAAACGGAAGTAATGAGTACAGCTATGAAGTAAGACAGGTTAAACAAGGCAACAATTAACACTCAGAGAATAAGACAACACAGAGTAAAACAGCTCAATACCAATACCAACAACGAGGATCTCCCAGGATACCGTCCTGTAGTCCATTTCATCAACTGTCCAAGGAGCTCTCGGGATACCGTCCCGTAGTCCACCATATGAGTATATCCGAAGGATCTTCTGGGAGACTGTCCCGCAGTCCACCGTATGAGTATATCCGAAGGATCTCCCGAGATACTGTCCCGTAGTCCAACTATCAATGTGCAGGGGGATCTATCAGGAATCTAAAACAACGCCAGAAGCTCGAATTAAACAAGTATTTGAGCCTAAGAACTTAAACTTTTCATCAAAACATGCTTTCGATCAAAAACCTAACCAAAACACGTCCGAATGACCTGAAATTTTGCACACACATCCCAAATGACATGACGGAGCTACTGCAACTTCCGAAATTCCAATCCGACCCTCGGATAAAAAACTCACTATCGGACCGGAACTTCAAAAAAATTCAAACTTCGACATTTCAAGCCTAAATGAGCTACGGACTTCCAAAATACATTCCGAACATGCTCCCAACCCCGAAATCACCTAACGGAGCTAACGGAACCATCGGATTTCCATTCCGAGGTCGTCTTCACACTGTTTCGACTACGAACCACTTTTCAACACTTAAGCTCTCATTTAGGGACTAAGTGTCCCAAAATTCTCCGAAACCCAACACCGAACGTCCCAGCAAACTAAAATAGCATAAATGAACTTAGGGTAAGCAGTTAATAGGGGATTGGGGCGTTAATTCTTAAGACGACCGGCCGGGTCGTCACATCCTCCTACACTTAAACATTCGTTCGTCCTCGAACGAGCATAAAGACATACCTGAAGTAGTGAAAAGATGAGGGTAACTGCTACGCATATCCTGCTCGGTCTCCCAGGTCGCCTCCTCCGCCGGCTGACCCCGCCACTGAATCTTTACTGAAGCTATGTTCTTTGACCTCAACTTCCTGACCTGCCTGTCCAATATAGCCACTGGCTCCTCAACATAGGATAGATCCTTGTCCAACTGGACTGAACTGAAACCCAACCGTGCGACGGGTCATCGTGATATCGCCGGAGCATCGAAACATGAAATACCGGATGAACTCCTGCCAGGCTGGGAGGTAAGGCAAGCTCCTAAGCAACCTCCCCAACATGCCTTAATATCTCAAAAGGGACAATAAATCTCGGACTCAACTTCCCTTTCTTCCCAAATCTCATAACGCCCTCCATAGGCGAAACCCGAAGCAGAACCCGCTCTCCGACCATATATGAAACATCACGAACCTTCCTGTTCGCGTAGCTCTTCTGTCTGTGGACTGGGCTGTACGGAGTCTATCCTGAATTACCTTAACCTTCTCCAATGCATCCTGAACCAACTTTGTGCCCAATAACCTGGCCTCACCTGGCTCAAACCAATCCACCGGAGATCTGCATCTCCTGCCATATAAAGCCTCATACGGCGCCATCTGAATGTTGGACTGATAACTGTTGTCGTAAGCAAACTCTGCCAATGGCAAGAACTGATCCCAAGATCCTCCAAACTCAATCACGCACGCACGGAGAATCTGAATAGTGCACTTGGACTGTCCGTCCGTCTGGGGTGAAATGTTGTGCTCAACTCTACCCGAGTACCTAACTCCTGCTGTACGGCTCTCCAGAACCGCGATGTAAACTGAGTACCTCTGTCCGAAATAATAGAAACTGGAATACCATGTGGACGGCGATCTCCCGGATATAAATCTCCGCCAACCGCTCCGATGAATAAGTGGTACACACAGGAATGAAATGAGCGGACTTGGTCAGTCGATCCACAATGATCCAAATGGCATCAAACTTCTTCAAGGTCCGTGGGAGTCTAGATACAAAATCCATGGTGATGCGATCCCATTTCCACTCCGGAATCTCTATCTGCTGAAGCAACCCACCCGGGCGCTGGTGCTCATACTTCACCTGCTGGCAGTTGAGGCACCTAGACACATAACCAACTATATCTTTCTTCATCCGCCTCCACCAATAGTGCTGCCTCAAGTCCTGATACATCTTTGCGACACCCGGATGGATGGAATACCGCGAACTGTGGGCCTCTACTAGAATCAACTCTCGAAGCCCATCCACATTGGGCACACAAATCCGACCCTGCATCCTCAATACCCCGTCATCTCCGATGGTCACATCTCTGGCATCTCCACGCTGAACCTTGTCCTTAAGGACAAGCAAATGAGGGTCATCATACTGCCGCTCCCTGATACGATCAAATAAGGAAGACTGGGAAACCACACAAGCTAGAACCCGACTGGGCTCCGAAAGATCCAATCTCACAAACTGGCTGGCTAAGGCCTGAACATCCATCGCCATAGGCCTCTCTGAAGCTGGTAAATATGCCAAACTCCCCAAACACTCCGCCCGGTGACTCAAGGCATCCGCCACCATATTGGCCTTGCCCGGGCAATACAAAATAGTAATATCATAATCCTTCAACAACTCTAACCACCTCCTCTGGTGCAAATTTAGATCCTTTTGCGTGAACAAGCGCTGCAAACTCCAGGGGTTAGTATAGATCTCACAAGGCACACCGTAAAAATAATGACGCTAGATCTTCAAGGCATGAACAATAGCAGCTATCTCACGGTCGTGGACAGGGTAGTTTTTCTCATGTATCTTCAACTGTCTGGACGCGTAGGCAATCGCTCTACCGTCCTGCATCAATACCGCTCCAAGGCCAACCCGTGAGGCATCACAATAAACTGTATAGGACCCCGGACCAGTAGGCAATATCAACATAGGGGCTGTAGTTAAAGTTGTCCTGAGCTTCTGAAAGCTCGCCTCACACTCCTCTGTCCACTGAAATGGGGCACCCTTCTGGGTCAATCTAGTCATAGGGGCCGCAATCGATGAAAATCCCTCCATGAAACGACGGTAGTAGCCCGCCAAACCAAGAAAATTGCGAGTCTCTATGGCTGAGGATGGCCTGGGCCAACTATGGACGACCTCTATCTTCCTCGGGTCCACCCGAATACCCTCACTCGAAATCACGTGGCCTAAGAATGCCACAGAACTCAACCAAAACTCACATTTTGAGAACTTTGCATATAACTTCTTCTCCTTCAAAGTCTGAAGCACGGTCCTCAAGTGCTGCTCATGATCTTCCCGACTCTGGGAATACACCAGAATATTACTCCGGGAATACACCAGAATATCATCAATAGAAACAATAACGAACGAGTCAATATATGGTCTGAACACACTGTGCATCAAATGCATGAAAGCTGCTGGGGCATTGGTCAGCCCAAATGACATAACAAGGAACTCGTAATGACCATACCGAGTCCTGAAGGCAGTCTTCGGGATATCTAGCTCCCGAATCTTCAACTGATGGTACCCTGAGCGCAAGTCAATCTTAGAAAACACCTGTGCGCTCTAAAGTTGGTCAAACAGATCATTAATACGAGGCAAAGGATAATGGTTCTTCACTGTAACCCTGTTCAATTGGCGATAATCGATACACATGCGCATAGAACCATCCTCATTCTTCACAAACAAGATAGGAGCACCCCAAGGTGAGACACTGGGTCGAATAAAACCCTTATCAAGCAATTCCTGCAACTGATCCTTCAACTTCTTCAACTCAGGAGGAGCCATACGATACGGAGGAATGGAAATAGGCTGAGTGCCCGGCAACAGATCAATGCCAAAATCGATGTCTCTATCGGGCGGCATGCCCGAAAGATCAGCTAGAAACACATCGGGATAATCCCGTACCACTGGAACCGAATCAACAGAAGGGCTATCAGCACTGACATCTCTCACATAAGCTAAATACGCGGCACACCCCTTCTCAACCATGCGCTGAGCTTTAAGAAAAGAGATAACTCTACTGGGAGTGTGATCTAAAGTACCACTCCACTCAAATACGCGGAATACCTGGCATAGCCAGCGTCACAGTCTTGGCGTGACAATCAAGAATAGCAAAATGGGGCGACAACCAGTCCATGCCCAAGATAATGTCAAAATCAACCTTACTGAGTAACAATAAATCTGCTCTGGTCTCAAAACCACGAATAGTAACCAAACATGACCAATAAACGCTGTCCACAACAAGAGAATCCTCCACAGGAGTAGAAACATAAACAGGAAGACTCAAGGAAATCCCGAGGTGCACCCAAATGCGGAGCAAAATAAGAAGACACATAAAAATAAGTGGAGCCTAGATCGAATAGAATCGGTACACCTCTATAACAAACCATGACAATACCTGTGATGATAGAATCAGAGGCAACAGTCTCGGTACGGGTAGGTGGGGTAGCAGCTGGGGTTGTAATAATAGTCTGAGAACTCTGCGGGGCGCGCTATGGCCGAGAAGTCTGTGGAGGTGCACTCCTCCCAAGTCTAGGGCAATAACTCACCACATGGCGTATGTCACCACACTCAAAGCAACCTCGCGACTGACGTGGCAGTGGGAACTGTGCGGTACGGGTACTCCGAGACCCCTGAACACCTGAAACTCTATGTGAAATCTGAGATGTAAACTGAGCAAGCTGGCCCACAAAACCTCTACCATGACGCACCCTGCCTCCAAAATAAGGACCAGTATATCTCCCCGGTCTACGAGGTCTACTCACTCCTCTATACTCTCCCTCCTGACCTCGTCTGTCCTCTCTCTCCTGGACCCACCTGTCCCCTACTCGGTGAGAGGCCCTCACCACCCGCTAAACTGGGACCACAGTCTGTGTCGCCATGACTCCTGGAATCTGACCAATGGAAACTCGCTGCCCTTGAGTGGGGGCGGCGGGAGTCTGGGTCCCTCCCGCTGTCTGTGAAGTAGTCGGCACAACCTGAATCATTCCCGCCTGAATCAATGTACCAAACATACTCAGGAACTGTGCCAAAGTCTCCTAGAGAGCTGGAGTAGTAGTAGCAGACGTATCGGGTGTCTGGAATCCGACTGGTACTGCTGGTGGTACCTCGGCGGCATCTCGCGCAGGTGCTCTGGCTGCACCACGTGCGCGTCCTCGGCCTCTACCCCGGCCCCCGCCTCTGACGGCTGCAGTAGGGGGCACGGGTGCCTGATCATCTCGAGTAGCACGTGTCCTCACCATCTGTGAGAGAATAGAAGGCGGAAGTTTAGGATTGTGATGTCAAAAAAAATCTCGCATGATAGGGAATCAAATGAAGTGAAATTTTCCTAACGGTTACATAGCCTCTCGTAGATAAGTACAGACGTCTCCGTACCGATCAGCGAGACTCTAACAAACCGGCTTGTGTTCCGTGACTCCTACGAACCTAGAGCTCTGATACCAACTTGTCACGACCCCAGTTTGCCCTCCGTGAACATGTCGTGATGGCACCTAGTCCCTACGACTAGGTAAGCCTAACAATGCGGAAATAACATAACTTACGGAAACAAATAGTTAAACTAAACAACTAGAAGGGTAACTATATATAAATGCCGCCTGGCATATACAACCCAATAATGCGGAAGTCTACAACATCATCCCAAAACCCGAAAACTCACGGGAACACAAGCTAACGGAAAGTAATACACGGCTCTATCTCCAGAATGTTTAAAGAAAAAGTATGAAAGGAAAAGCTAACTGAAGCTAGAATAAGATAGAGACTCCTGGTCTGTGGACGCGGCAGATGTACCTTGAAGTCTCTACTAGATCTCTCCGCCTCGAGAGTGATACGCCTGGACGACGTACCTGGATCTGCACATGAAAAACATGCGCAGAAGGGGCATGAGTACACCACAGCGGTACTCAGTAAGTGCCAAGCCTAACCTCGGTTGGGTAGTGACGAGGAAGGTCAGAGCCCTACTGAGAATAAGCATAATAATAAATCTTGCAACATCATGAAGTAAACGGAAGTAAAGAGTACAGCTATGAAGTAAGACAGGTTATACAAGGGAACAATTAACACTCAGAGAATAAGACAACACAGAGTAAAACAACTCAATACCAATACCAACAACGAGGATCTCCCAGGATACCGTCCTGTAGTCCATTTCATCAACTGTCCAAGGAGCTCCCGGGATACCGTCCCGTAGTCCACCATATGAGTATATCCGAAGGATCTTCTGGGATACTGTCCCGCAGTCCACCATATGAGTATATCCGAAGGATCTCCCGGGATACCGTCCCGTAGTCCAACTATCAATGTGCAGGGGGATCTATCAGGAATCTAACCCGCAGTCCCAAAGTAAATATGCAGGGGGGATCTATCGGGAATCTAACACGCAGTCCCAAAGTAAATATGCAGGGGGATCTATCCCGAATCAAACCCGCAGTCCCAAAGTAAATACGCAGTCACAACAAGAAGACATCCAGAAATGAAGTTCAAAGATACAAGGCAACAGGTAGTTCTAGCCTAAGATGCTTCACGTAGTACAAACAAGGCAACTTGAGCAGATAGGCAATTTGGAACAACTAAGCATGCTTTTCTAGCTAACACAGTCTATAATTGCAAATAAAAATAAAGCAGATAAGAAAGAAACTCAGTCTAAATATTTAAAGTAAAATCGGATTTTTCAACAATTAGCTCAAGTACGCGCTCGTCACCTCACGTACAAGGCATTCAATTACCAATATCATATCCTAAGGGGAATGGTCCCCCACACAAGGTTAGACAAACCACTTACCTCAAACCGGCTCCAAAATCAACTCGAAACCACACTTTTGCCACGAGTATCCGACTCCAAATGGCCCAAATCTATTCAATTCAATTACACATCGTAAATAACATCACAAGCAACTAATTCTACTATTTAATTTGAAGCTAAGACGCGAATTTAAGGTAAAATGACCAAAACGCTCTTCAGGCCAACGTCTCGGAATCGAATAATTTTCACATTTTCAGAACCCTTGTACTCTCACGAGTCTAACCACACAAAAATCTCCCAAATCGGAGGTCAAACACTCACTCAAAATCCAATAGTTTGGTCTATGTGGTTTTACCAAATTTTCATTCAAAAATCCGAAATTAGAGATGAATTCGTGATTAGATTAGTGGGTTTTAAGCATAAGGGAGTAGAGAATCGTTACCCAATCGTTGCCCTCGAAAACCACTCGAAATTGCTCCCAAATCCGAGCTCCCAAGCTTGTATTTTGATAAAAATGGCTAACCCTCGTTTTTGAAATGTTAAATACTGTCCAGAACTTTAATGCATCGCGAACACGGAGGTGAGCTCGCGAACGCGGAGGTGAGCTTGCGTTCGCGAAGAAGAAAATTTAAAGATGCCAAATTTACCCTTCGCGATCGCGATAGGTAGACAGCGAATGCGAAGGCCTGGGGACATGAAGCTTCGCGAACGCGACGCAAGAAAATGCGAACGCGATGAAGGAAAATGTTAAAGTCCAGGAGCTGCTCTATGCGAACGCGAAGCAGCGTTCACGAACGCGACGAGGAAATAGGCGAGGCTACGCGAACGCGGAGGTGGGTATGCGAACGCGTATAAGGAACTGGCCCCCCCTCCAGGATTACACTACGCGAACGCGAATAAGAAGTGAGTCAAAGCTACGCGAACGCGATGGGAGGTACGCGAACGCGAAGAAGGATCTGGGACCTGCAACTGCTGAAGGATTTTTCTGCAATAACACAACTCCAAAATGCTCCGTTGAGCACCCGAAACATACCCGAGGCCCCCGGGACATCAACCAAACCTACAGACATATCCCATAACATCATTCAAACTTGTACCAATCCTTAAACCACCTAAAACAACGCCGGAAACTCGAATTAAACAAGGATTTGAGCCTAAGAACCTAAATTTTTCATCAAAACACGCTTTGATAAAAAACCTAACCAAAACACGTCCGAATGACCTGAAATTTTGCACACATCCCAAATGACATGACGGAGCTACTGCAACTTCCGGAATTCCAATCCGACCCTCGGATCAAAAACTCACTATCGGACCGGAACTTCAAAAAAATTCAAACTTCGGCATTTCAAGCCTAAATGAGCTACGGACTTCCAAAATACATTCCAAACACGCTCCCAACCCCGAAATCACCTAACGGAGCTAACGGAACCATCAGATTTCCATTCCGAGGTCATCTTCACACTGTTCCGACTACAGACCACTTTTCAACACTTAAGCTCTCATTTAGGGACTAAGTGTCCCAAAACTCTCCGAAACCCAACACCGAACGTCCCGGCAAACCAAAATAGCATAAATGAACTTAGGTGAAGCAGTTAATAGGGGATCGGAGCGTTAATTCTTAAGACGACCGGCCGGATCGTCACAAAGGGTATTTTGGGAATAGAAAAAATCCATCTTGCCCAGTGATGAATATCATTGCGTATGTACTCAAAAGTGGGCTCCACTTTCCTTTTGATGAATCATGTCATGCGGCCCCACTTAACTAACTCTTTATAAATAAAAGTAAACTATTGCTGTCTTATTTGGTACTTTATATTAGTATTTAATTTTTTTTATGTACTTAGAGTGAACTAATATATTGTTTAGAGCTCTAACAAAAAGAATAACATTTTCAAAAATTAAAAACTACCCAGCTCAAACAGGCAATAATTGAGAAAAGTACAAGCACTAATCCAAACGCTTCCTCTGCAGCATTTTGAAACTTTTGCTCCGTGCCTGCATACATGATTTGAAATTAATAATATACTAAAAAGAGAAATCAAATTTATCCTATTTCTCCAATTAATTTCTTACGAAGTCCAACAAGAAATCAATGTTACATTTGCGCTTAACTTTATCCACATTGAGCTATTGTTATTATGTTGAAATTACACTTCCAAAAAATTATAAAGTAAATGTTACTATGTTAATTATAATTAAAAAAAATAAAAAAGATGGTATTATTGAAATTAGAGTAACTGCGCCATGATGCAGGAGCGGGCTCAAGGACTTTATGGCCTAAAGTCAAAATTTATTTGGAGGAATTAAATTTTAAAAATGAAAAATAATTTTCCCCCAAAAATCTATGACTTTTGAGATGCAAAATTATTAATAACTTTTAAAATTATCGATATCTTCTAATATTCTTTTTCTAATGATAATATAACCAATTTTTTTAATTTTTCTTGAGAATCTTAGATAAGATTTTATTAATTTTAATTTAAAAAACTTCTTTCCGCAGAGGCAATTATTACATGAACTTGTAGGCATATAAGTTTTATTAAAATTAAATCCATGAAATAATTTGGACTATATTTTAAATTCAAGATATATTGGTCCAATAAATACTACTGGCTAATATAATTGAATTAATTATATAAGTCCAATATATATGGATTAAATAAAGAAGTCTTAATTCATTGGGCTAGCCCATTTAATTGGGCTAAAGTGATGAGCCCAATTCATTAGGCCCAAGATGTCATCTTCCTAGAGGCCCAATTTGGTGCCACGTGTCAAATGACGTGGCGCACCAAGTCAAACGGGAGAGCCAATGGGATCATGCCACGTGTCAAAATGACAAGGCATGCCAAGTCCACGTGTGCCAATGACATGTTCTGGCCAATCAAATGCAGCCATGTCACACTTCAATTTGATTGGTCAGAAAGAGTTTGTTCTTATCATAACTCTTCCCTTCCACAACTATAAATAGGGGTCTTCATAACTCAGAAAAGAGACCAGAAGTTATAACAAGAAGCAAGAGAGAGCTCGTGGATCAAACACCGCAAATTTCTCTACTAGTTTCAAGCTTCAAGCAATCAAGTTCAAGTTCAAGAAATCAAGTTCAAGCTCAAGAACAAAGAACAAATCAAGTTCAAGCTCAAAAACGAAGAACAAATCAAGGTCAAGTTCAAGCGATCAAGCTAAAGCTCAAGAACAAGATCATCGTTCGTGGAAACAAACATAGATTCAAGATCAAGCTCAAAGGCCCTTGAATCTATTTACCATTGGAAAGAAGAATCAGAGGATTCATAGAGATTGTAACACTCAAATATTCGAAATAAAATACTACGATTGTTGCGATATTTTCGGTCTTGATTTTATTTTCTCGACGCAAATTTTTTGTCTACAGAACTGTTAACATTATTTTATAAGAAATATAAGTTTGTAAAATAGAATTATGTCCTTTTATTTGAATGAATATGTCGATTAGTATATTAGTTTCTACTTGTACTATTTTCTTTTTAACACTTTTAATTTAGAATAAATCTAAACTAACATTATCAAAGTGACTACTATATTTTAAGGAATGTTGAAGGTTAAGACAATAATTTTTAAAATTTTTGTCATCTAACATCTCATATTTTACCGATAAAATTTTTGAACTTTTGAACTATTAGCTTGTTCTCCTAAAATTCTACTTATATAATATAAATGCACTATTACGAATGTGGGAAAATGCACACTTTTCCATTAGGCGATAATGGTTGGTTTATGAATAGAATTCTTTGCAATTTCCAGAAGATATTTAAGTTGTTTTCGCTTTTTGATAAGTTCTACTTTCGGTAATTCAATCGTGATTGTAATGGATCCGCTTCTGTAAAAGCAAAATTTATAAGTCTGATATTTTTTTTCAAAAAGAAACCTATAAATTTATTATTGCTAAAAAACGGGTCTCTTAAATTGGCGGCATAAAGAGAGAGCCTTATTTTATTTATCATGAAGCCGGCACTGACACGAAATAATACTCTAAGTATGTAATACTTTATTTTATAATGATGATATTTGATTATGCACGAAATTTAAAAGAGAAAGGCTTTTGAAATTTATAGTCTAAAATATTTGACTATAGCTATTTGGGCCGGAGCACAGCCGGGCTAATCGTAACTAGTATGATAATATACACAGCATAATAATAATATTTAATAGTGTATAAATCACAATATTATTTCTTTTGGAAAAAGATGGCACAAATCAGCGAAATAGAGGAAAAACTTTTTGAGATTTTTGGGATTTTTTGATTTACGGAAAGAGAGACGGAAACGGTACTCCAAGATTGTCGAATGGTGGAGATGGTAACGGTTTTCTTAATTATTGGTTATTTACATCAAGGCTGTTTAATGAAAATAGTATCCTTAATGCTGGTCTTAAATGGGATTCATTGTAGCGACATTTAAGGAATTGCCGATAATGCTATATGTGCAATAAAATTTGCCATCTTTATAATAAATGAGTAGTACTATTAGTTATGAGAATAGTTTTTATAAAGAGATCATCCGTGTAAAAAACTCTAAAAAAAGGGTCAGTTCATAATTTGAGACGTTGAAGTCTTTTACCTAAATCACGAACTAAATAATCCAAGATATAAGTCAAATTGTCAAGACCATAAAGTACCATTTCATTAAATTTACAAATTACAATCTCGTAATTTATTTATCTAATTGATATTAACTAGAGCTTTTTTTTAAAAAACAGAAAAAACGTGGTCGATGAGGCTCAATAAGACAACTTTGTCTTTATAGATCTCAGTCTTTTTCTCATATGGAGAAAGATAAAAAGTGAAAGAAACGTAACGAAACCTCGAGATTCTTTTTATATTTGATTTTGTGTTCTGTTTGCATGTGAAAACAGTGGTACGAGAAAACGCAGGCAAACTCAATTATGGTACGGTCACTTTTTAAAAAAAATACAAATTACCGACGGACAAATTTTATAGCTAAACATACGGGTTAAAGATTAATTATTAAGAAATTTAACGATAAATTAGTGATGGAGTTAGTAACAAAAAAAAAAAAAAAAATCTAGTGTAATCCCACAAGTGGGGTTTGGGAAGGGTAGTGTATATGCAGACGTAAACTTACCTTCAAGAAGGCAGAGAGGCTGTTTTCGGAAGACCTTCGGTTTAGGATAGGTAAAAGGAAGGTCAACAACAACAAGCATATCAATTAGTAAACAGAAGCAAAAATATAAAACTAAATACACTAGGTACTGCAATCAGAAAGCCGACACGAACGCAATAACAAGTAATCACAGAAGTCAAGGGATACGAGAATAGACAAATAACACTAAATCATGTATTAAAGCTACTGTTACCGACAAGGACAACGCTCGGCTACATGTCCTAATCCTCTACCTTAAATTTCAAGCTCCACACCTTCTTATCCATGGTCATGTAACGTTATATCTTGCGTAATCACCTCACCCTAATACTTTTTCGGTCCACCCCTACCTCTCGTTAGGCCCTCCAGGGTCAACCTTCACACCTTCTCACTGGTGCATTTGTGCCTCTGATGGTTTAGTAGCTAATTCTAATTTTTTTTGGTAGTATGTGTTTGTTTTCAATCTCTATGTGAGATGAGTGTCTTACAACGTGTACAACAAGCCAACAACGTGAATTAACAAATAACAAGACAAGTAACTCGAAGTAGGTGTTTCTTGTGGTAGTATGGCTTCTCTATACTACGCAAACCACAATTTGCCACGTCCAAACCAAACTCCTATCTTATGATATTCGTCAACAAGATTGTGACTTTAGCTACAATACCAAATCTCCCTATTTTTGGACAAACAACCACCGATAAATATTTATTCAAATCCAATGTTCACAAAGGAAAAAAATAAAAAATAAAAGGCAGCCAAGTACTCGAAGTATCCCATATTTATGTAGGGCGCGAGAAGGTAATGCAAGCATCATTAATTGATTTCACGGTTCAAATCCGTTGCCTATAGGTCATACGAAGACAATTTTACTGCTCCAAAGCTGCCTTCAACTAGTGGAAAGAAGCTTGTGCAAATAGAACAAATATAAATTTTTGTATACACATTGTTGAATTTTGTTGATATAATATAAAAATCAGTGAAGTAACAAAAGGGGTTTGAAAATTGGTGTAGGTCACAAATTCGAGTCTCAAGTGTGACATTTTGGTTTTATTTACAGAAAATCAAGTAATATATTATTTCATTTAATTATACAAAAAGATTGGATATATATATATATATTATATTACTATATATATATATATATATATATACTATATATATAATATATTATATATATATATGTATGTATGTTTTGCTTTCACTAGATCAGTATAAACACCGGATCCGAATAAAATTTTACCCAACTACCAATTACCAACCATCTATTGACTCCCACGTTCTTTAAATGCTTCTTTAGCTTAGCTTTTCTCATATATATGGAGTAAATATATGTTTCTTCTACTTACCCTCCTATGAAACATTAATTTCTTCCCTTTCTTTATAAATACAAGCCAAATTCACAACATAGCTAGCCATTTTTTCCCAATTGACATAGAAGTCTCTAGCCTTTTTCTTTGATCAAATTAAAGGGAAGTTTCACGGGTTTGTGAAGACAGATTCTCGTCACTCAATTCTCAGAGTTGAGCCAACTGATTCAGTGGTCTCATGGCGCCGGCTTCATTATGCTGCATCTCCAACACTGTATGTGTTATGGATGCCTCTAGTCGGCTCGGCTCGAGCTTGGTTAAGCGGCTACTTGAAAGAGGCTTCACAGTCCATGCTGCTATACAAAATCATGGTTAGTTCTTCAATTATTCACAAAACTTAAAATTTGTATTGTTAATTTGCCTTCTTTTGTGCTCTTCTTGTTTATGGTATTGGGTTGGCATTCTGCCAAACGTCCCGCCCTGAAAGTCCCGTTCGCTTTTGATGCTTCAGTAAATATTTTAAAATGAAAAATACTACTTCAGTCTTAACTATAACTACATTATTTGTTAGGTGATAATGAGTTGATGTTGTTGCCGCCATGTAACAAGAAGGAATTGAAGGTTTTTCAGTCGGACCCTTTTGATTACCATAGTGTACTCGATGCTTTGAAGGGTTGTTCTTGTTTGTTTTACTCCTTTGAGCCTCCCAAGGACCACTCCAATGCTTATGATGTAAGTTCACTTTTTTTCACCATTTATTTCCTATCTTGAATATATTCAATTAAAATAAAAAATATCTGGTGTACAAAAAGTTTCCCCCGAAAAAAGGGTGCGTAACAGGAATTTGACTAAGCTATGTATTAAGCCTTCATTTTATTATTATAAGTTGATTATTCATATTAATTCTTGATCAATTATGTGAGTGCATGTATTCCCAAAGACTGATTAGGAGAGAAAAATTAGTGTAGAAATAATGTGGGGTAGCCACTTTTTAACATGGTATTTAGTTTTTATCCAGTATTTTTAATGTTGAGCAAAAATAGCCACTACTTTATTAAAAATAATACGAAAAGACGTTTTTACCTTTTCTTCATGAGTGCTGTGTAAATATTAAGGACATGGTGTCCTTAACATTTACACTGCACATATGAAGTTAAGGACTTGACAGGACACTTTGTCCTTAATAGTTACACAACATTCATGAAGTTAAGGACACCATGTCCTTAATATTTACACAACACTCATAAAGTTAAGGACACTATGTCCTTAACATTACACTGCATATATGAAGTTAAGGACACGAGGTCGTAAAGTTTAATCAATAACAAAAGGTGCAAATACAAGTTAAGGACATTATATCCTTAACATTTATACTGCACACATGAAGTTAAGGACGCCATGTCCTTAACATTTACACTGCACATATGAAGTTAAGGACATGAGGATACTTTGTCCTTAATATTTACACAGCATTCATGAAGTTAAGGACACCATGTTCGTAATATTTACACAAACACCCATGTCTAGCACAAGGGTATTTTCGTCCGGACGGATAAAAATCTATTATGCACTGGCTAAAGGGTAAACACATTTTAAACAGTGACTAAAGAGTAAAGACATCTCTAATTAATGACTAAGTGTGCACTTCCCCCAAAATTAGTCGAGTAGCCCATGCAATGGTTTTGGCACTATAAGGATAAAGGGCAAGTCAAAACCAAATTGACCTAATTAAAAAAATTAAAAATTATCCACAACATTAAATTGCAATAATACTGAATAATATCTAAAGTATGTTGAACACGTCAAGAAATTTTCTTAGACCTTGTAGCTAAAGTTGGTTTACCAATACAGGAAGTGTCCGAGTTTAGTTAAGCTAATAATGAAAGTTTGGTGTTGTTCTGTGCCATTGGTGTCCACACATGATTTCCCAGAGCATTTCACGTTAATTACATTTGATAGTATAAATATTTGTTACATTATTGTTGTATTTAATTTGTAAATAGCATGTTAATTATTATTTTTATCAGATTTTTTAAATAGAAAAATTAAATAATTTCCTTGCAAGTGACATAAAAAACTTATTTTTTTCCTGCCACCCCCCTAATTTCGTTCTGACAAGTGTGGTTTTTTTTTTTCCGATCATCATATTTTAGTCCGTCAGAACATGTTAGTTATTATTTTTATTAGATTATCAATTAATACATATAATTTTTTTACTTATAATTACCTTATATATATTTACAAAAATCTGAAATTCGCTACGAACGCCGTCGCTAATCTATCACTAAATTACTCGTAGCTAACAATTTTTTTTTGACAATATATATATATATATATATATATATATATATATATATATATATATATATCGCTGATACGTTGCTAAATAACCTGTTTAGCTACAGAATTGCTTGTCGCTCATTTTTTTAAAGTAATAATCTAATTATGTAAATATTTTGACATCATTAATGGATAAAATTAAAACTCTTGGAATAATGGGCAGGAATATATGGCAGAGGTAGAAGTTAGGGCAGCACATAATGTATTGGAAGCATGTGCACAAACTGAAACCATAGAAAAAATTGTATTCACTTCCTCAGCAACTGCTATTATTTGGGGACATGATCATAAAAAATCTGCATCCTTTGATCTTGATGAAAGGCATTGGAGTGACATCAACTTTTGTAGTAAATTCAAGGTATGTCAACATTTTAAATTATTACTACATTCTTATATTCTTACTCTTGGTTCGATGAATTAATTTTCTTCCTTTTAAGTCACAAATAAAATTATTTTTATGTGACTTACAATTTTACGAATTTGAACCGTAAAATCAGTTACTGATACTTACGTTAAAATAGACTGCTTACATCTTTAATTCCCTGAAGTGTGAGTACTTTTTTGGACATTGAATGAACGCAAGATACTTCGTGCAATACACTGTCCCTTTCTGCCATAAGCCTTTTTTACCTATCTGCTTCCTTTTTCAATATTCGAACTTCAGCTTTGCTTGTGTTCGTCATCGGCGCTCGCCAGATAGGGTCGGATTTATAGGGTAGACTATGGGGCACGTGAACCCATGGTCTCTCCGTCAAATTAGGTATTTTATATATGTATCTTTTAGAATTTGTCTAATATTATCTATTGGCACTCCATGCTACAAAAAGGATGAATGGTGCACTCAGTGGCGGAGCCAGGATTTTCATTAAGGGGAGTCAAAATATAAAGAAATAAACTCACAAAGGAGTCAAAGGGTATCATTATATAGTATATATACATATTTTAAAAAAAAAATTATCGAGCTATACAGTGTAATTTTCCGGCGAAGGGGTGTCGGTGACACCCCTTTGGTGCATGTGGCTCCGCCACTGGGTGCACTTGGTTGAACACTGAATTATTTACCCTAAGAACATCGATCGATTCCTACTTAGTACTTTTGTCTCTCATTTCTTTAATGGTGCACCCATGTTCTAGAAATTCTAGATTCGCCCTCCGTCGCCAGATGTATTACTCATGCTTAATTTATTTCATGGATACAGCTATGGCATGCTTTAGCAAAAACACTAGCAGAGAAAACAGCATGGGCATTGGCAATGGACAGAGGTTTAAACATGGTGTCAATCAACTCAGGATTGTTAATTAGTCCTGATTTAAACATCACAAATCCTTATTTAAATGGAGCTGCAGAAATGTATGAAGATGGAGTTTTTGTGACTGTTGATCTTGATTTCTTAGTGGATTCTCACATTTGTGTTTATGAAGATATCTCAACTTATGGCAGATATTTGTGCTTTAATCACATCATTAATACCACAGAAGATGCTTTTAAGCTTGCTGAAAAATTGTTCCCTTTGCCTTCCTCCCCTCCAAGGTACGAACTTCGTCGCTAATCTGTCACTAAATCACTCGTAATTAACAAAATTTCTTGATGATTTGTCGCTAATCTTTCGCTAAGTAGGATTAGCGACAAATTTTTCTATTTAGCTACATAATTTATCCGTCTCTAATATTTAGTTTACTGTATTTTAATGTTGGTAGTAGGTCATTAATTTGCTTTATTTTCTTGGTTAGAATGTAATTTCGTTTTAGGTGACCTGAAAATGTATATCTCGTTTTCTCTCTCCATAAAGTCATAAAATCTGCAGTTATATCAATAAGATTTAAATAAATCTCACAATAAATATTGTAGCTTTTTTATATAAGCCAAAAATTGTGTTCTTTTTTACTTGGTTAAAAATCAATACTCTTTGGGTGGAGTTAGTTTGGGGAAAAACAGTGAATATAGAAGAGATGAGATGACGGAAAAGAGAGTATTAATTACTTGTCATATTATTTGAAGAGGAGTGTTGGTGCAACTGGTAAAGTTGTTGTTATGTGATCATGAGTCACGGGTTCAAACCGTGAAAATAACCTCTTGCAGAAATGCAGGAAAAGGTTGCATATAATAGATGTGATCATGTGTCACGGGTTCGAACCGTGAAAATAACCACTTGCAGAAATGCAGGATATGATTGCGTATAATAGAACCTGGTGATACTGCCCTTCCCCGACCCCGTACATAACGGGAGCTTAGTGCACCAGACTGCCTTTTATTTGTATTCATTTTTAAGGATGTGGATTATTATGACTCTTTTTTTTAATTCCTATCTTTGATTTGATAGTTTTGAGAAGGATACAAGGATAATCCAGCAGAGGATAAGCAACAAGAAATTGAACAAACTTATGGTTGATTTTAGAAAATCAGAGAAAGGCCTTTTGGAAAATCAAGAAGATTGCTTGTGAAAGTAGTACATATGTTATCCAGCTTATTTAATTGTCCCTTGGACATGTCCTAAGGTCATTAAATTTGACAGCAATATTTAAGAGTTTAATTTATATATACTGTCGGTGTAAAGAAGCTTTACAGCATCAAATTACGTTTTTCTGTTGTAACATATGATCTATTTTATTTTCAAAATTACAAAAATTTATATTTTAAAGAGACTTACCAATACATATTTTTTGGATGTCCCCGATAATGTAAGAAATTCTTTATACTAATGTCCACTAAGGAAGAAGAAGAAGAAAATAAGGGAAAGACACATAAGGGGTCGTTTGGTACGCGAAATAAGGTGGGATAAGATGTGAAATTATATTTATAGTGTGTTTGGTTGATGGGATAAATTTATACCGCACACCAAATATATTACAAATTTAATCCCATATTTAATCCTGAATATTCTACTTATTCCATCCTATCCCATCAAACTTAGGATTATTTTATCCTGCCTTCCAAGTGGGATAAATTGGTCTAGGGATTATGATTGGTGCAAATTATATATACGGCCTTGCCTTTTAGGGGTCGCTTGGTTAGAAACAAGTTATTTCAGGATTAATTATTTCGGGATTAGTTATCCTGGGATTAGTTATTCACCCTTCCATAGGGATAAAAAAATTCCGGGATAACTAATCCCTGGATTAGTTATACTTATCCCAACCAAATATGGGATAAACTCATTTCAAATTTAATCACGAAATTAATTATCCTATCCCTCGTGTGAACACCTAATTTTTGCACTATTTTAACACCTCCCAAAGATATTAGTGTTTTGTTATTTTAATTGTTTTTCTCAATTTTTGTGTCTTTATTGCATATTTCCTATCATAAAATACTATAAAAATAGTTCTTTCTTCATTTATGCATTTTAAGAATTAACTAACCTTTCAATTGGTGAATTAATCTAGTTAATTGATCATTTGAATAAGTTATTTAATTAATTTATTTGTTTGTGTAAATTTAGTTTAATAAGTAGGATTAGAAAGAAATTTGGCCAAATTTGAAAGAAAAAGTGGCCAAGAGTGCAAAATAAGGGGCTGCCATTGAAAGGGTCCAAAACGACGTAGTTTTACTTCAAAACTACGTCGTTTCATTAAGTGACCAAGACCAAATCTCAATCCTTCATCTCACTTTGATCTAATGGCCTTTATTCAATGCCCCCATAGGTATATAAGGCCCCAAAAATCAGATTTTTGGCCATTTACTAAGCCTAAATTCCTCTCTCTTCCTTTCTCTCCTCACTCTCTCTTCACTCTCTCTACCGCCGCCCAGCTCCGCCGCCGGAAATCGCCCGCCGGCGGCGGCCGTCGTCCAAACCACCCCAAAATTTAACCCTCTCTTCCTCTCACTCCCCTCATTCCAAATCCACAACCCAAATCCCCAAAATCTCCATCAATAATCAACAAAAGCAAACCCTAATCGTGCCGTCTCCAATGCCGCCGCCGCCTGTCGTCCAAACACCACCAAAATTTCACTCCCTATTCATCTCACTCTCCTCTTCTCCATTCCACGCCCCAAAATCTTCAAAACCCCTCCAAAATCCGGCGAGTTTCCATCAGCCGTCGTCAACCACCCTACTGCCGCCATCTCTGCCGATCCGCCGCCGTCCCAGCCACCCCTCAACCGCCACTGCCTCCCATTTCTCTTCACCTCGGCCTCAAGCGAGTTTCTGTTGCCCATTTTTATCAAAACTAGCATCCAATTCTCCGTAGTCATGGTTTCGAAAAAAATCGACATTAGACACTCGCTCGAGTCATACCGCTGCCTATCGCCATTTTCCGGATACTCGAGTATACGGTAAAATCCTAGCTCTCCTTTTATATTTCTGATTTTTGCTTCTGTAATCGGGTTTAGATTCAGTTTGAATCGTATGTTTCTTGTCGGATAATTAACAGTGCTCATTTAGAATCTGTTTCGAGCATTAGTTTGTGAATTCAGTTGTTTGTTCTATGTTTAGTTTGCAGAAATCAATTTGTTTTAATCTAATTAGTTTAAGTTTTTTCTGTTTTGTCAATCGTTAGTTGTGTGATTTGTTTTGGTTCAAAATCAATAGGGTGGTATTGATGTTGTCAAAATCTGAAGTTATGGGTTTGATCATGACTTAGGGTACTAGTAGCTTACTTTTGATTAGTAGGGTGGCTGAAATGACTCCTTGGCTCCTGCCATAGCAGATTTCAGGCTGTCCTTTCACCTTTTGGACAACCTTTAGCACACAAATTCAGCCTCTTTTGGACAGATTTTTGGTGAACCAAAATCTGTCCAAAAAAGGCTTTTCTTTGCCTATTTAAGGGCTGCCCTTTCCTCATTTTAAAGGGGACTCTACCATACATTTGCTAGACATTTTACACTATAAGAAAATACAAAATTTTGAGAGTAAAAATCAGCATCTAAACATATCCAATAGTAAGCTGAAAATATCAAAAGAAGTAAGCTGAAATTTGAGAGCTTTGGTTTCTTTTTCCCTTTGAAAGTCGTTGAGTTTCTGGGTTAATTTTCTGGTTCGCTTCGGGTGTGTTTTGCTGGTTTTTGTTGTTGTAACTGCTGGTTTATTAAGTTCGGTTGATTTGGTGGATTCAAACTCACCTTTGCTGTTGTAAGCGAAATCCTGCAATCTAGGTAATTTTGACCTTTGCAATATAGTATCTTGAGTTGTAATGGAAAGCTTGAAGTTTGAATTTCATTTAGTTGCTTGATATTATCTTCTGCCTGATTTGTTAAATTTGAACTATGAGTATGCCTTAGCCAAAATCTTCTTTGCCTTGCTGGTAAATAAATGTTAAGCTCTGAAGTTTGGTTTTTTCCAGTGTTAGTAATTAGTTCAAGTTATTTGCTCTCGATTGAGACAGATTGATAGGTTGGCTATTTACATACTGCTGATATGTAGCTAAATAATCCAAAGTTTTAATTTGGATCAAAGCAAAAGTAGTTCTCTTTGAAGAAAGCGTGACGTTAATCTCACTAGAGTTACTTTGGTATCTACTTAAGTAGTATATTAATATGCTTCCTTGAAACTTTTTTAATACATTAGATTGAAGCTAGCTATCGTATGGCTCTTCTCAAGTAAAATACTACTACTTGTTTATTAGTTTAATTATAATAATTTTACAATGTTGTGTGTTATGATGATGGAAAGATGAAAATATTTAGATTCAGTTATTCATTTTTTTTTAATTTTTCACTTGGAGAAAAGTATTATAAGAGAGAGAGAGAACAGAGGTTTTATGGGTGAGTTTTATCTTGATCTCCTCTATGTTAGAGTACTCTCTTTAATCCAAGACCATAAAGAAAAACCAAAGAATTTTTTTTTCTTTGTTGTCTTCTCCCTTATTTTTAAGTTTGAAAAATAGAGTTAAAGCTTGAATCAATATTTTAATTTCATACAAGTTTCGTTTCCCCGTGTGCTGGTTTAGTGTTATTTTTTTGTGATCTATCATATTTTTATTGTTAAGCTGGAGTCCATGTTTGAATATTTAACAATTCCTTTTTCGCTCAAATGGACATGGGATTATCACTAGTATGGTTCAGCACTATAAGTAAGAGTTTAGATAATTAAGAAGATTGAATAGTTAGGGGTTATCCCTTTTAATAAATGTCTTGCTAAGTATCATGTTAGGCCACTTCCTCTTCAATATCAAAATTTGCCCAATGCATATGTAGCAACCAATAAAAATTCTCATGCCTATAATACATAGCTGGCACTAATCTTTAAATTACCAATTTATTCAGATGAATCCAATAACATTTTTTAATAGCTAAAATAATGTGAAGACTTAATCCCTTTAGTAATTAATTTAAGTGCTAGGCAATTAGTAGGCGAGCTTTAATTTCACGGAATCGCTTGCATAACGTGATGTTCAATATTCAATAATTTAATTCAAGAAGGTCATACAATTTTCGTTAGTTTTCTAGTTAATTTTTTAACTCTTTGCCAAACTCGCGGATTCGCTTGCGTAGCGCGATAATTGACTTTTTAATAAATTTCAAAATTAATTTGTGTGAGCACGTGATTTTTGCCCTATATATGAATTATTCCCAAAAATTCAAACAAAATAATTTTTTCTTTCATTATTTTACACTTTGGTGAGTTTTGTGTTATTTTCTGTTAATTGTTTGCATTTTATTTGTGCATTTTAATTCATATGAAAAATATAAAAATATACACATGACATTTGCATTTGGGACCTAATTTCATATTTTAGGATTATTTAGTGGTTAAGTTGTTTTAGAACAAATTTAAAGAAAATAACAAAAATAGTCCATTTTGCATTGTTAATTGTTGAATTTGTCATGGGTTTGCTTTTAAATAGGATTTAATATATTTTAGGAATTAATTAGTTTAATTTTGGAAACAAATTAATGATTTTGCATTTTAATAAAGTTAGAAAAAACATGAAAATATAAAATGAAAACAGGATAAACAAAAGAGATAAAAGAAAAAACAATTAAAAAAAAGTGGTCTTAGTAAATGCCCAAATTTGGGCCAAAATGACTTAGACCAAACGAAATCCCACCCCCAAATATACCCGTTCCAGACCAGGCCCAAGCGTCCCAACCCGGTCCAGCCTTTTGACCCCAAAGCGACACCGTTTCAGGTCGATTAGATCTGAGCCGCCGAGGTTAGTAAATCCAACGGCAGAGAACCGGGTTCAATTAAATATATAATTGTCGGATCACCTAACCCCCCCGTTTCATCTCTCTCAGAAGCACCATATAACGCCACTGTTCGCCGCCTTGGACCGCCGCCGGAAATCGCCTCACGGCGGCGGTCGGTCTCCAAATGGTCCCAAATTCACACTGCATCATCCTCTCACCCTCCTCTCTCTATATACCCAAGTCTTCTTCTTCAAATCATAACCGATTTCTTCGAATATCCAAATCTGTGGACGCCGTCTCCGCCGCCTACGGCAACGCCACCACAAACTGGTCCCAAATTAACACCCTAGGACCTCCTCAATCTCCTCATCTCAAATATCCAAACCATGTCCCTCGAATCATCGCAAATCTTTTCGAATCTTCATTTGAAAATCCGGCCAAAACCCTACTTCTTCCAAATCCGGTCAAAATTACACCCCACAATCTCCCTGACTCCCTCATCCTGAATTCCAAGCCAAAATCTTTCAAATCCAAGCAAAACTCTGTTAATTCCAGATCTAGGGTTCAGAAGTTCGACCTGTTTTGGGGATTTCAAGTGCTCGATTAATTTTGAATGCGACATTAATTGAAAATCGAAATTCAAGGTTAGCCATGTAAAGACCTAAAATCAGTAAGTCCATGTTCTTCTCTGTTTTCAGCTTTTTATTTTTCCTATTGTTGTTTTTTTAGAATCCTGTTGTTAGGTTGTGATGATTTAAAATTTCAATTTAGGTCATAATTGTTCTTCCCCCATATAATTAGTGTTTAATCTGCTCATTGATTTCAGTAGTAAGGTTCCAGGTTCAACTATCATTTTGTATATTTGATTTCTGGTCAATTAGTCTTCATAGCTAGTAACATTTTGGTTCTGCTTGATGTTAATTAGTTCATTGATGTGTAGAGTTAAATTTCAGTTAATTAGATTAATTAGGTCAATTTTTGTTTAAGTTCTATTTGGTTGATCAATTTGCAGTGATTGTTTTGCTTGAGGTAGAATTAATCTCCTTTTAGTTCAATTTTAGGTTTTGTTTGGTTTTTTGATTTTCAGAACTGCTGGTTAGTTAGACAACCATGGGTAGTCAATAAGGTTGGGGTTGAATTAGTAATTCCAGGCTAGTGAGGAGGGTAGTTTAGGGAAATCCATTTAGTAACTGAACTTAGAAGCTACTAAAAGCATCTAGAAAGGGTTGAAATTGAATTTCAATAACTTTTAGTGTATTAACTTGAGGAACAAGTCAATAAGTAAAGGACTATTTATGAAAATAACCTAGGGACTAGAAGGAAAACACAAAATCTGAGGGTTGCCCTCATTTTTCCTATAAAAAGGCATGCCAATGCCTTAAGTCACAAGTTTTGGAGCCTCAATATTCCAAAAAATCTCCTCAAGCTCCACAGATCTGAAATTCCAAATTCAGATCAAAAATTCCTTTTAGATCTTAGCTTTCTTCAAAAGAAAAATCAAAAAACAATAGAAAACTGTCAAAAATCCAAAAAAACTACTGTTCCATTAAAATTTTAGATGAATTTTAGCTATTGATTTACATTTTTAGTTCAGTTCTGGTTGCCGTAGTTTCAGAGGTCTACTGGTTGGATTTCGAGTGGTTTTTGGTCTCAATTGAGTCATTTCGGGTCATTACTGGGTGCTGTACTCCTGTGAATTGTTCCTGGGTGTTTGAGAAATTGTTTTTGATTCGAAAATTGCTCTTGTGGTTGATGTGTTGATTGATCCATTGCTGGATTTCTGAAATTGTTCCTGAATTGCTGCTGAATTCTGTTATTGCTGCTGACCTCTCTTACTTCTTCTTTGTATTCTAATTCCAGGTACACATCCTGAATCTATCTCAATGTAGATCTACAATTGCAATTAAAATGAAGTTGATGCATGGCTCCTGTTGTAGATTTCGGCTGTTTTAAATGCTTTGTCATATTTCACTATAATAAATGTGGACTGTACTGGACTGTTTAGACTATTAGGCTTGTGATTGTTCATCGAAAATATTAGCCTTGGACTAGCATAGTTTAATTAGTTGTGTTAGTTTGACTTTTAAAGTCGGAGAATATTGTGGACTTGAGATTAATTCTGGCATTAGTGTGTATGCTCATATCAATGACAATTTCAGGCCCAGTAAATATTTGTGGTAATGCAGTACTTTAATATCTAAAATCAGTAATTGTAGGTTTAATTATTCAGTACATCTTCGCTACACTAAGTCTCTGAATTTAGTAAGTGTAATTTGTTCCATGTTAATTCGCTAAATCCCATATGAATCCGCAACAATTAGGTAGTTTAAAACGTGATTTGAGCATGAAACTGGAGTTTGATAACTAGTAGTTCGTTGATTTGAATGGATATACCTTGTTTCCTTTATTTTAAAAAATCATTGAATACCATTCGAACAATGTGAAATAAGTTCAGAGGCTATTAAGATCCCATTGGGTTTTCTATTTTGATTTGGAATCTGTTGATGGATGAAGGCTCAACAGCCTGTGTTGATCGAGTTGGGCCTCAGTTCTGCTAAAGCCCATCCCAGCTCCAGTCCTAATTCGTTTCTCATTTGGGCCTGTGCAAAGGCCCACAACTGGTCTATAGCCCTTTTAAGAAAAAAGCTGGATTGAAACTCCACCTCTCCGGGCTAATATCGAAGCCCCGTGACCTGAATTTTGCGAATATGTTCATAATGGTTCATTTAGGGCCGTTTTAGAGACAATACATGACGGGAAATTGTAGATTACTTTACGTTTGCCTTTTAATAATAAAACGAGACGAGCCTCGCTAAACAAAACAAACAAATTGCGGGGCCCTCGATAAATGTTTATACAACAATACTTAGACTTCGGGATGAGCCGTTTAGCGAATTTCACGGCTTTTCCAAAGATAATAACGCGTTAGCCTCTTTAAGCGCGTCTTTTAATAACAGTACCTTCCTAAACTCGGGTGCGCATTTATGTGACCCAAATCTGAATCTCAACGAAGTCAAAATGTGTCAAAAATCGCGGGTGCATTTACGCGGTTCGAGACATGTTTTCACGACGTTGCAATTCTCTTAAAATAATAATAATAAAAGCGGTTCAAAGTTAAAAAGCATAGATTAAAGCATGTTGTAAAAGCTGATAAATAAGCCAAATATGACATTTGAGCGACCGTGCTAGAACCATGGAACCCGGGAATGCCTAACACCTTTTCCCGGGTTAACAGAATTCCTTACTCGAATTTCTGGTTCGCGGACTGTTAACAGAGTCATAATTTCCTCGGTTCGGGATTCAACCGGTGACTTGGGACACCATTAATCTCCCAAGTGGTGACTCTGAATCTTAATAATAAATCCCGTTTCGATTGTCCTTTAAGTGGAAAAACTCCTTATATTATACCCTCCACGGGGTGTAGTGAAAAAAGGAGGTGTGACAATTTGTTAGAATGTAGTAATTTTCTTCAAAAGTAATGATGTACTAATAATCCTTGTCAAGACTGCGGATTCGCTTGCGTAGCGCGGCTATGACAAAAAATCAATACGATTCGTCTCGGTTGCTCATTTGCTTGCGTGGTGTGGTCAGGACAATTTTATTCAAATCTTTCTATAGTAATTTTAATAATAAAAGCGGGCATCGGTAAAACATGAGAACAAAATAAAGCATTAGTTTATCCAAAAATTAATTCAAGCCAATTTTAGTCAATAAAGCGACCGTGCTAGAACCACGGGACTCGGGGAATGCCTTACACCTTCTATCCGGTCAACAGAATTCTTTACCCGAACTTTATTTTAGCGGACCAATAAAAATAGAGTCAACTTTCCTTTGACTAGGGATTCAAATAAAAGGTGACTTGGAACACCCAAAAATCAATTCCAAGTGGCGACTCTGAACAATAAAATAACCCCTATTTCAAAATTGTCACTTTAATTGGAAATACTCCTTAACCTACAAACCCATACAACACATATTATCTTTCGGGGGTAGAAAAAGGGGGTGTGACACCTCGTACCAAACGAGCCCTTAGTTACCTGTCCAATTTGAGCAAGGTATTAAAGAGACAACTGTCTAATGACTATTGCCAAGTATCAAATAGTTGGGCAAGTGGATGTAAATGATAAGATCTTTGGTAAGGTTACTGTTAAACATAATCGCTATTTGAATTTCACATTAAATATTCGATTAATATTCTTGAAATTTTATGCCAATGTTTCCAATAAGGTGGAAGAGTACGTAGACTGTAAAAACCTTAAGATCATCCATAACTATTTATAGTAAGTCTAATCTTTGAACCTAATATGATTGGTTAAAATATAACAGTAATAGAGAAAAACATTTTTTGCATTGTCGATATATACGTCTTAGTTAAAGTCTAATTTAATATCAATACAAATCGTGCAAAAACATAAATTTTACTGAATATTTACATCAAATTCATAGGTGCATGCTATTCGTTTGTACATAAGTCATTTTATGCTAATGTGCATGGTATTTAATTTTGAGAATCAAAACCAAGTTGAAAAAGAGGCTTGGCGTAATTAAAAATTGTTGCATGTGACCACAGTGGAGAAGCCAGAAATGTTTTCAAGGGTGTTCAAACTTGAAAGAAGTAGAAAAAAAAATTCCGACAAAGGATGTTCAATATAGGTTTTATATATCTAAAATCAATATTTTACTTATATACACAGTGTAATTTTTCGGCGAAGGGTGGTCAAGACCACCCTTTGCTAAAGGTGGCTTCGCCCATGTGTGACCAGGATGTCATGAGTTCGAGCCCCGAAAATAGTCTCTTGCAGAAATGAAGGGTAAGGTTGTATAGAATAAACGCTTGTGATCCGGTCTTTCCCCGAAACTTGTGCATAGAGGGAGCTTAATGCACCGAATCGCTCTTTTTTAAACCAAGTCGAATCAATAATTACTTTCTAGGAATGGAATTCAAGCAACCACAATAAAAATCTGATTACCATCTTTAAAAAAGATTAACTTAACCATAAAGAAAATGCATTTATATTATATCTCTAAAGTTCAAAAATATATACTACATACTTTAAATAGAATATGCCACCTTCCTAATAAGGACTCGCTGTAATACTTGGATACCATAGACAAAAAAACTAACACCACCCACGTTTCAATGCGATATTAAGATATAATTCTTCCATTTTTTTCTTTGTCGTTCTAATTTTATCGGATGTCCTCGAGTGGGCAAAAATACTTCCATAGACTATCCTACATTTGCTCATTCACTCTAGTTCCTCACAAGACTAAAAAAAATACTTTTTCCGGTTTAACAAAAAAATATCCTCGCTTTTTAGAAAATTAAAATAATTCGACGCATGATTTATGGATCTCGGAGAACTAAGATATCTTTTCCACTTTATTCTCTTCAATAAAAATGTCAACGAGCTCTATACAAAACTCACCACCACCACCACCATTAACATATTCTTCTCCCCCATTAGCAATAATTGTTGCATTCATTATTTTTGTATTCCTTTTTATAGGTCTTTTCTCCATTTTCTTTTGTAGATGCTTCTTACAAAGTGTATTATACTCATGGCATATTACTCTAGCTGGAATTCCTATTTGTCCTACAAAAAATGTTCAAGGGCTTGATCCATTGATTATTCAATCTTTTCCAACATTTATCTATTCGAGTGTACAAGATTATGGAGAGGGAAAATATGGGATTGAATGTGCCATTTGTTTGGTAGAATTTGTAGATGATAGTTTCCTTCGTTTGTTAACATCATGTAATCATGTATTTCATCAAGGATGTATTGACCATTGGCTTGAATTACACAAAACATGCCCGGTATGTCGTGCGAGCCTTCACTCAAAGGAAATGCGACAAAAGACAGTCCAATGCATTAAGCTTCCACAACATATAGGGTCCAGAAAAGTGTCGAGCTGCATTGAACCTATGAGTAATTCAATGCATGACACTAATAACGAGGAGGAGTTGTTAGAACACACATGTAGCATAACAATCAAAGATGACAACGACAGCAGCAACAACAACAACAACAATAAAGATAATAACGATGAAAAAGGACTCAATATTAGTGGGAAATTTGAGAAACTAGCTTCGAAAACACTTGAACGTATTGAATTACGAGAGAATGCTGAAAAATTTTCGAGATCACAATCCACAGGACACTCCATAATATTGGTCAGAGAAAGTGAAGATAGGTTTACATTGAGATTACCTGAACATGTGAAGGCAAAAATTATGAAGGGACATAACTTAATAAGAAGTTGCACAAGTTTTGAAGAATTCAAGAACAAAACTACCACTGGAAATTGTTGTTTTGGTGAAATTTCCGAGTTATCCATTGTTTCTGTAGACAAAACATAAAAATTTCCTCATTTTTTTTTAAATTTTATAGTTAGCTTGTGAATTTTGTTTATAATTTTTTAAAGAAAGATAACATACCACCTCCTTATGACTCTCCTATACCTTATGAGTTTTGTTTATAATTTTTGAAATAAATACTCTTTAAAAAATTGTTGAAATACTCTCCTATATGTATTTAGTATTTGCACATGTAACCAGAGGCGAAGCAATGTTGGCCCAAGGGTGATCAACTGAACATTCTTCGCCGAAAAAATTATACTACGTATAAGGTAAAATATTACTTGTTATTGATTAAAAAATTAGACATTGAACACCCTTGCATAGCCCATTCACAAAAGGTGTTCAAAATTTGAACACCCTTATTGAATTTCTGGCTTTGCCACTGTCTGCAACTGTTGCTGATAGTGTACGTGAGTATAAAATGTGTCGTTAGTCAAATACAATCATATAAAATAAAATAGAATGAGTAATATTTAATTCTTTTTATTTGACCTAACTAAACATGACGAATGGGTTATCTTGAACCGAGGGGGAGCGGAATGAGACTTGGAAAAACTATACAGTATAGCCGCTCTAATATAATAGCTGGCAATGTATATAAACTTTTGTATATTAATATATAATATTAAAAAAATTATACACAATCAATACATATTTTTATATATTGGCTAGCGGATTTAATTAATTTTGACCGGCCGGTCAAATATGTAACTTGCTCGTGAGACTTGCTCTCTAGTTAACGGTTGGGACTATATCTCGCCTTAGGAGTGGCAAACAGGCGGATCAGGTCGGATATGGTTCGGGTCGAAAATGGATAAACTATTCGACCCGACCCGACCCATATTTAATACGGATAAAAAATGGATTAACCGGCGGATAATATAGGTAACCATATTATCACTACAGCATTTTAGGCCTACAACCACACTAATTATAAACCACGCTTGAAAAGTGTTGCCAAAAATATCTATAGATACACTTTATAAGTGTGGCCTTTAATTAGAGTCTTCGGCCACGGTATTTAAGGCCACCCTTAAAAAGCGTGCTCTTAAAATATAAAGACCACACTTTTTAAATGTTGCCAATACACAACTTATGTGGCAACGCTTATTAATTATAATGCAACATTTTTGAAGAGTTGTCATATTATTAAACTACTTAATAATATTGTAACTCTTTATAAGCGTAATCTAAAAATATCTTATATAAATTTCGCTCCAAATTTTTCTCTAAATATTAATGAAAATATTTTCCCCCAATACAGAAATCATCGCCCAAATAAGACTACTGGGAAAACTTTCCCCAATTCTTTTCTCTAATCTGCCGCTACTTGACCTTCACCTTCACTGCCTCCCGTAACCTGTTTCATTCCTATACATTCATTGCTTCTGTCTTCCAGATTACTCTCACACATAGCAAATCTCCATCCTTTTCTCTATTGGTAAGTATTTCTTATTGCTCAAAACTTTTTTGTTTTTTTCCAATTTTTAGTTTTGTTCTTATATTTTAAGATTCAAATTTTCTAGTTTCTTACTAATGGGGATGAAAAAATAATATTCTATTGTGTACAATATTTGGGTATCTTGGTACAATCTTTGTTTTATACTCAAAGTTTTGAACATTTTCTAATTTCAGATTCTTGGGCTAAAAAGAAGTAATTTTGTGGTGACAAACACGCTAGGTCATGGGCGTGTGGGCATGCACCGTAGGCATTGTGACTTGGTCAAATTCCATGGAACTGTATAGTCAAATAATCTTGACATTTGTCAGTGTAATTTTATATGTTAAAGAAATTGAGTTGAGAATCATGTTAAAAATCATGCTGAGGCTATATGCTAGTATTATTGAGACCCACAAAGGTCATATTGCTGTTAAATTAATTGTTTAAATTGTAATTTCACGCTCAATCATATTCATTCATTTCATATCATATCTCAGTCTCTGTTGCTATTTAATGATACATCATATCATCATTTTTGGGCCGATTTTCATGATTACTGAGAGCCCGAGAGACTGGAGAGATTTATGATTGAGTGAGTCCGATGGCCTGATTGTAAGATATTGATACTATAGTACGTGAGTTGTCCGTGTAGTACGTGAGTTGTCCGTGCGGGTCCAGATATTGATACTATAGCACGTGAGTTGTCCATGCAGCATGTGAGTTGTCACGTGTGGATCCAGATATTGATGCTATAGCACGTGAGTTGTCCGTGCAGCACGTGAGTTGTCCGTGCGGATCCAGATATTGTTATTATAGCACGTGAGTTGTCCATGCAACACGTGAGTTGTCCGTGCAGATTATAGCGCTTGGGTTGAAGGAGGCCCCTCCGGAGTTTGTACACCCCCAGTGAGCGCAGGTACCTACTGAGTGCGAGTGTCGAGTGCTGAGAGAGTGGAAGGACTGAGTGACTATTTTTCTGAGAGAATGCATTGATTTCATTATTGTTGCATTTAGCTGTCATATATCACTGTTTTGGAAATTTCTGAAAGATATTATCTTCTGTTCAATCGAACTTGATATGAAATTACTGTTTGGGCCTTAATTGTTGAATTTGCAAGCATGCCTACTGTCACGACCCAAAATTTATTAAAGGCCGTGATGGCGCCGAGCACCACTGTCAGGCAAGCCAACACCAAGAAGTTAATTAAATTCTCATTTTTAGTATTTTTGAAATCGTTTCTTTTCCTTACATTAAACAACATATAATGAACTTCACCGAGTAAATAATGATGTCTTTTACCAATTTAAATACTGAAAATTCCCATAGTCACCCAGGATCCGTTGTCACAAGTGCATGAGAAATTTTTAGGAATTTAAAATGTAATACAATAACTGTCCGGAATATAAATTGGTCAGAAAAAAAAATACAATACTCTGAAGGAGACTCTGCTGGCTGCGGGTCGTCTCGAGAGATGCAGCTCACCTAAGTCTCCGTATCCACCATGCCGCTACGCCCAACGAGGCCACTAGGCATACATGTGCATGTGCAACAAAAATGCAAAGCAAGTGTAGTATGAGTACGAAAGCAATGCGTACCCAGTAAATATCCAGTTTAACCTCGAAGAAGAAGTAATGAGAGGTCGACTTCGACACTTACTAGTGGTCCAATAATATCAAATACAGTAGAGAAGTGAATAAATATGACACAGAGTAAATATATGAGATAAACATGTATTAAATACGTGGTACAATTTTTTCTCTAGCTCTCAACTAGCAAGTTCCCTCCGTAACCGGAGCATATATATAAAGATATAGTGGATATCATCAAGAGTTTGTCATAAATCAAATCAGGGAAAGCACCGGCTTCTAGCCAAATACTACGCACGAATTCCATAAGAATGATGTGTGTGTGTGTGTATATATATATATATATATATATATATATATATATATATATATATATAGGAAATGCCGAGGCGTACGGCGCGATCCAACATAAAAGTAAATTGTGCACTGGCGAGGGTCCAACGGCGCGAACCATAGATGCATCTATTAACCTGCCGAGTCAAACGGCCCGCTCACATAAGAGTGTGGTACATAAATCCTGCCGAGGCGAACGGCCCGATCCCATAAGAGTAGTAGAAGGAAATACGCCGCTCGCGAATCATACGTGCGACGCGGTCAAATATAATTTATTAATAAATCAAAATCCTTTTTCTTGATTCCTTTCAAGATAAGGACAATTCAACGTGAAGCTTTTAAAGAGATTTTCCCCGCTCGCGAAGTGCACATACGACGCGGTTACACATAGATTTTGTACGCGGTGAAATCAGGGGGCCCGATTTCCCGCCATTAAGCCATCTCGGGGAAGTGCCTCGAGACCCCGAGGACATGAAGCCACAACTTAGTCCTCTCCCTCGGGGCTTGTCAAGGCCTGATTCGAGGCCAGGCGGAGGCCGAGGCCAGGACAAAGAGGGGAAGCTCCCAAGACACGCGGTTGAGTCTGACAGGATCGGCCTATCCAGAGCCTACGCTGAGACATCACATCAAGCCATCCCATCTCAGTATTTTGTAATTAAATACACATGTATTTGTAACTGAGTTCCCCTCCTATATAAAGGGGACTCACCCTACCTTGTAAGGGACTGATGTTGCTCCATTTCTCCACAAGTGCAATAATATCTCTCTCTCCTTTCTAAACTTATTTAACTCTCACTGATCTGAGGATACCTCGATATCCTTCGCTTTTATATGTGTTCTTCATCGTATAACTTAGTTTTGGATATAAAGAGCTTCATTTGATTATATCTTTAAACTGTTATACCATCCTCGGCAATTCCCGATAGCTCGAACTCGACCTCGAAGTCCTCATCGGCCAGGCTTATACCCGGGCAGCAGGCCCCTCGGTTCGATCATTATCTCGTTTTAGCTTGCGCTCCATCATTAAATTTCACATTACTATCATCATCTGCTGTAACAACTAGCTCGGGAATAGATCACGTATTTTTAGAGTCCCATTTTACAAATTTAATTATCGTTACCATTTACACGGTAAACAGTTTGGCGCCCATCGTGGGGCTAAAAATAATAGTAATTATTTTCTTGCTAGTTTCATTGCACAAACGCATATTATCTTTCACACCTTTTCTTGTCCAAGATCCTTTGGTTTCAAGTAAAAATGTCTGGCTTAGTAAACAGAGTCGAGAACAATCGCCTCGAAGATCACGGGAAAAATAGTTTAGCTCTCCCGGCTGCCGGAGCACCACTACAGAACCCCGACAATGCACCCGGACCGATTCTAGCGGACGCGGACTCGCAGGACGCACACCAAGTCAACGAAACTTCTCACACCAACAGAAGCGTGCGGCACAGCAACCGACAGGAAGTTCGAAAACCCCAGCCCGGAAAGAACGGGAAGTTAGTCTTCACGTTATTTTTGAAATGTTGCAGGGACAACAGTTGGCCATTGCTCAGTTGCAAAGCCATCCGAGAACTCCTAGCACAACAGAACCGGAGATAGCTCCCCCCGCCGAAAAAATATCCGAACGATCAAGCAATAACGGGTCAGTAGATGACTCCGCCACAGTGAAGATGCTGGAGGATCTCACCAAAAGGATCGAATCGGATGAGAAAATGATTGCAGCCAACGATGGAAAGGTTGAGACCTACAACTCTCGAGTGGATCATATTCCGGGAGCGCCCCCGATCCTAGAAGGTCTGGATTCGAAGAAATTCATACAGAGGTTGTTCCCCGAGTAAGCGGCCCCAAGGCCCTTTCCTAAAAAGTTCAGGATGCCGGAACTCCCCAAATACAACGGTACCACCGATCCCAACGAGCACGTCACCGCCTATACCTGCGCTGTAAAAGGCAACGATATAAAAAATGACGAAATCGAGTCCGTGTTGCTGAAGAAATTCGGAGAAACACTCTCGAAGGGGGCCATGATGTGGTATCACAACTTGGCTCCTGACTCCATAGATTCATTCGCTATGCTAGCAGACTCCTTCGTAAAGGCACACGCGAGAGCCATCAAGGTAGCAACGAGGAAATCCGACGTTTTCAGAATCAAGCAAAGAGAGAACGAGATACTGCGGGAATTCGTGTCCCGCTTCGAGATGGAACGAATGGAGCTGCCACCCATCTCCGACAACTGGCGGGTACATGCCTTCACCCAAGGCCTAAATGAACGAAGCTCGGTGGCCTCGAAATAGCTGAAAGAGAACCTGATCGAATATTCAGCCGTGACTTGGTCGGACGTCTACAACCGGTACCAGTCAAAGATCATGGCCGAGGACGACCAACTGGGAGCCCCTTCAGGCTCAGTGTACCCAAGCAGACTCCTGGTAAAAGAAGCGAGTCCAAACAAAGAAAGGTACCAGCTGTACCTCGAAGACATGGAAAACGTCCCAAGACGCAACCTACCTCGCAACGATCGAATGATAGATCGAGGACAGGACCCTCGAGGAATCATCAACAGAACCAGGTTCGATCGAAGCATAACACCAACGAATGAGCCCCACTTATCGGAGTACAACTTCTACGTCGATGTTTCTGACATCGTGTTCCCTATCGGAAAGATCAGGGATGCCAAGTGGCCCAAACTGATGCAGTCAGACCCTTCACAGAAAAATAACAACCTAGTATGCGGGTTCCACAACACGCACGGTCACAGGGCTGAGGATTGCCATCAGCTACGAGAAGAAGTGGCTCGACTACTCAACAAAGGGCATCTCCGGGAATTTCTCAGCGATCGGGCCAAAAATCAATTCCGAGAGAGGGAGGCGACCAAGAAAAACATGGCAAATGAGCCGCAACATGTCATTCACATGATCATGGGGGGCGCCGATGCCCCACAGGAACCCGTAGTGAGAAGAACAAAGATATTCATCACCAGAGAGAAACGGACTCGGGGATATATCCCAGACGACGCCCTGGTAATCTCCTTTCTTGTAAATTCATTTCAGATAAAACGTGTACTCGTGGATCCAGGTAGCTCGACCAATATCATTAGGTCGAAGGTGATAGAATAACTCAGGCCTACTCGACCAAAACCCCTTCGAAAGAACCACAACCCGGTGCGGGATCCGCAGGACGCAAGCGGCCGCGGGGCCACGAATGACTCCCGTCTCGAAAAAATGACAACCGTGTTACTCAGTCAAAATCGCCGCCGATTACTATCGAGCGGTTAGGCTCGAATCTAACCCCGAGGAAAGAAGACAACCGGGATGGATGAAGTAAGCAAGCCATGCCGTATCACCACGACACTGAAGGAGCGGCGACACCCCTCGAGAATTCATAACATGGGAAAAAAAATGCCCGCCGTCGGGATAAAGGCGGAGCCAGGGAAATATTTCCAAGGATACTCTTGTATCCAGAGTAAAGGGCACCAAGGCTCCACCCCAGTGTAGCACCAACGTATTGGTAACCCTCTCCCTCATCTGATTTATCTTAAATAAAAGATGTGTTCACGAATTCAGGTAGTTCGGTCACCCACAACGACAATATCAGACCAAAATTCAACAGGGAGGTCCGTATTAACGGACAAAATCGCTCCCACATCCCGAATCCTTGGCAGATTCCAAATGACAAATCGTCGAAAAGACCGTTCTCTCAATATAGCCTATCTGAGTTCGAGCCGGGACGCCGAGCCTTACACCATCAAAGGAAGCGCAAAGTATAGACGTCTTATTCAGACGACCACTGACGCACTACCCGAGGGTGCTGACGGCCCCATCTCGCCAGAAGAATGAGATTCCTCGCAAAGGGAAGAACTAGAATAAGCCGACAGGGACACACCGAATCCCAGAACATCGCCTATACACCCCGAAGTAAGAAAGAACTGCTTTGCTCCATCATTTTCTTTTTACTAATCGGAACGTAGACAGCTTGCTAGGATATTCGGAGGTTCTCAACTCTACCTGGAGATTCCTAGGCCTTATATAGGCGACCACCGCGTTTTCTCCCCTCAGCTGGGCTTACGCCCCAAAAGGGACCTTGTCAGTAAGATTATTGGCAGAACATCATACCAGAAGAAGGTCCGATGATGTCGCAGGCTTTATTGCGATGACCCAACAACGAACGATGGTTTGCCTCTAAGAGCATCCCCCCTTGGGAGGACCAAGAGACGGCGGACTAAAAACCCCGATCGGGAATCATAAGCTGGGTCAAATGGTCCGAGAAGCAGCGCACGCACGGGTCGAGTTCACAATGACGAAACAATGGGACCCCTCCACCGAATGTATTCCGAAATACTCGGAGACTTAATGCCTATAATTGGGCACTCGCAGGATCTCAGGGTTGGAACTCCGGGCTCGTAAAGCCCCTACAACGTAGCTCCGAGTCCACAAGAAGCGGTCTTGACGCTTAAACAACTTGATGACTCGGAGACTGACGACAGTCGCCATATGCTGGAAAATCCGAAACTGTAAGACCCTTAGCGGGCAGACTCGGCATAACCAGGTCCATTCTACATCACCTCAAAAACTGTAAGACCTCAATAGGCATGACAGACTGTAAGACCTTAATAGGCATGACAAACTGTAAGACCTCAACAGGCATGAAAATCCCGAAGTTTAGGCTGTACGTCGCATTTGTAAGAATCCCGAAAAGGCATACCCTCGATGTATTCGCCTAAACTATCACTCGGGATAAAAAATGGCTACGGTCAAAATGGTTGATACAGCCAAAATAACGCGACTCGGGGATGCCCGACCGTCGCTAAACAAAATCGTAGGCCACTACTTCGAATATACTTAAGAAAGAACCGGTTAAAACAAGCTTTCCTCAATAGGCAAACAACGGGCTATGAACCTTCCAAGGTGCTCGAAATATCGCTGATAACAACTTGAAATCGAGGTTCTTCTAGAACCGACAACGGCTCAGGCAAAAACTTTCAAAACACCTTAACGAGCGGAAAACAAAGCCTACAAAAAGCCCATGCGCAAAAACAGTGTAAGAGCCATTGTCGCCAACTAAGCAAGCCTACGGGCCACATATCAAAAGGTCTCTACGACCAAAAAAGCGTAAGGGCCATTGTCGCCAGCTAAAATTGACAACTTAAGGATTAAAGTGAGCTCGAGTCGTAACCCGATTCGGAGACCGGATCCTAAATAGTTAACTAAGCAAGCCCCTCGACCACATATGGAAAGGTCTCAGTGACCAAAACAGCGTGCAAAGCACTACCACCGTTCGGGAAATCGAAGGCGCTTAAGGGTCAATTACAGCTCGAATCGCAAAGTGACTCGAAGATTGGACCCACAACAAGCGCAAAAATATAGTATGCCTAAGGGCACGACATACACCACGATCGCCAGCCGAGCGAGCCTCCGAGTCACCCGCCTATAAGGTCACTTCGACCCGAGGCAAAGAAGGCCACCATTAGGGGTGGGCATTCGGTATTTAAGAAATTCGGTTCGGTATTTTAGTATTCGGTTTATCAATTGTGTATACCAAATACCATACCAAATTATTTCGATACGGTTCGGTATTTCTTATTTTGGTTCGGTACGTTTTCGATTTAATAATCGCTGAATAAGCAATGCTAATTGCTAAATTCAATACTAAGCAGTAAGGCGTAAGCAACAGTGCACCACAATTCTAGGCAACACTAACTCACTAAGTCAGTAAAGACTAACGAGCGAAAGAATCCGTTCAGATAAGCAACAGTGCACATGCACAATTGCACACATAAACATATATGTACACATTACACAACGATTAACATATCTGCCAATTCAAAGTGTACTGCACTAACTAAATTCACAAGGTTAACCTTTTAATTTCTCCTTTCACTTAGAATCACGGAAGCATAAAAGTATTTGGATATGCATCAGCTTAAGCAAAAGAAATAGTAGCAGAATTAAAACCTGTTTGTTTTTATGCTTAACCAAAAGAAATAGTAGCAGAATTCAAACCTGCCAATTGACCAATTCTGCCTAACTCACAAATAACCACAATTCCAGTTTAACTATTAACATAGTGCAGCAGAATTAAACAAAAACAGAGACTCTAATAGTAGCAGCAGAATTAAACGCAGTGCAACAAAAATAGAGAGGGAATCCCACAATTCAAGTTTACACTAATAGTCTCGAATCAACTTAGTCTTAATTCATAAATACGGATTCGATGAAGACGCTTAAGAAAATGCCTAATATGGTTCCTTAAAGCAGATGTTCCATGCCACTTTGGATGAACATTATAGACTTGACCACAACGCTTGCACTCTACTTTGCGAACTTCTCCATTATCTTCTTTCACCTCAAAGTGTTCCAAAATATCAGAGCGTACTTTAGGAGCGCGGGACATGATTGCACTTGAACCTAAAAAAAATATAAATCATAAGTTAGAATATTATATTTTGATGATAATAAAATAAAACTACAAAAGTATATCACCAAACAAATAGAGTATTAAACTTACCACTCAAGCTGCAAGTTATAACTATACATCAAACAATGCTAGTAGTGCTTCCATTATTTTCCATATATAAAGATAATTCGGCCAAATATGTCATACAAATGAAAAAGTATGATATATTATTTTGAACAAAAATACACACAAAATATTAAAGCTTACCAAGCTCGAGTTCCTCAAGATACTTGAAGTCTTCTTCAACACTAATAGGATTCTTCTCTTCTCTAAGCCAATCTTGAATACAAATAAGAGCTTGCACACATTTAGGAGTCAATGAACTCCTAAATGAATCAAGAATACGGCCACCGGTGCTAAATGCGCATTCCGACGCCACACTAGAAATTGGAATGGCCAACACATCACGAGCCAACTCCGAAAGAATAGAAAATCTAGGAGCATGTATTTTTCACCAACTCAAGATATCAAATTCTTCACTAAAAGGCTCTTGTTCTTCACTAATGTATTTATCCAACTCCGATTTAGCACCCCCACTTCCATTGTCTTCCTTTTGTTTCTTCAAGCTAAGCTTCGTCCTTATTTTTGATGCAGTTATAACACTCCCACTAGATGTATTAGATGTATTGTTAGATGAAGTAGAACTAGATGGAGATTGAGGACAAGATCCAGTTGAATACTTTTTTAGATACTCTCCAAACAAAGAATTCATATAAGCATACACCTCAGCATTTATTTTCTTCCCTTTTTCCTCCACAAAAAAATTCTTCAAGTGCTCCCTCAACATTTTCAAATTTGTTACGTGGATCCAAGACAGAAGCAATAAAAATCATTTTATTCATCTTTTCAGGCTCACCCCAATACTTCTTGAACTTTTCTTGCATTCGCTCAGCCATTTTTCTCAAATGCTCATCCTCACTAGCTAAACACATTTTTAAATGACATTAAAGTTCAGATACATCCTCAAAATGAGAATTACAAGTGACATAACGTGAAGCTGAAACTTTTTTCGTTAGCTCGTGAAATCTTGCAAGAAACTCTATCACATTTCTCATATTCACCCAATAATCAGATTCAAGAGGACCTATACTACTACCATCTTCACAAACATGAGAACATTGATAAGCAGAAAATCCATCATCAAAAAGATGAAACTTGTCAAAGGCCATTTCAAAGTTTTGTGCCGTGTCCAACATCAAATAGGTGGAATTCCACCTAGTAGGAACATCCAAACACAATGTTTTGGTACATTCTACCTTTACATGTACACAACACTGTTTAAACTTTAAGGTCCTTGCAGGCGAAGATCTTACATACCTCACAACATTTCTAACACGTGTCACAGAAGCATCAAGTTCTTTCAAACCATCTTGCACAATTAGATTTAGTATATGAGACATGCATCTCACATGAAGATGCTTACCACTCATCATATTAGTTTTCCACATATCTAACTGTTTAGACAATTCTTTAACTGTGACGTCATTTGAAGAAGCATTGTCCACGGTAATAGTGAAAACCTTGTCTAATTTCCATTCAAGCAAACAATCCCTAATAACTTTAGCCATCTCTTCACCCTTATGACTAGATGGCAAAAATTTAGTATTCTTTTATGCAACTTCCAATCCCTATCAATGAAGTGGGCTGTCAAACACATATAATTTATTCTTTGTAATGAAGTCCATATGTCTGTTGTGAGGCAAATTTTTGGTTGTGCTTCTCTAAAAGACCTTCTTAGATTTTGCTTCAATTCACCGTAAACTTCATAACAATCCCTTATTATTGTTCTACGAGAAGGAAGACGAAATAGTGGTTGAGTTCTTCTCATAAACTTCATAAAGCCTTCATTTTCTACAAAGCTAAATGGTAGTTCATCAATAACTATCATCTCAATTAAGGCCCTCCTAACCACTTCTTGATCAAATTTCCAAAGTGATCCTTCATCATTTTGGCAAGATTGAAAATTTAACTTTGTTTGACTATTATCTTTATCAATGTTAAGTGGGTATTCTTTGCATCTAAGCAAATGATTCTTATATCCTGTTGTTCCATTCCTAGATGAATTAGCAGCATAAGCTTGTTTACAATATCGACACCGTGCTTTCCCAACCCCATTAACCTCAAATTTATCAAAATGGTTCCAAACGTCAGACCTAGGTTGCATGGCTTTTCTTTTCTTGGAATCTTGAGTATCAATGGTGTTGGTGTTACTATCTACCGTAATAGGTAAACTTTCACTTGAACCAGCATCACTTACTCTACTTGTATCTGCCATCTATACAAAATTAAACAAACATAAACACAAATTAACAATCAATTTATTATTCTTACAGACTCATAAATGATAAATGTATTGTTCTTACAAAGATGTGTAGATTATAAATGTATTGTTCTTACAAACTGATGTTTTGCGCATTTATTCAATCGTAATCTTAAGCATACTATTTAGCTGGAATTCAACTATACTATTTAGGAAATCCATATTCTTTAGCATATTCACCAATTTGAATGAAAGAATATGATTATATATGAAAATAGAATAACTCTCTTTCTGTGTTTTGGTTTTCACATTGACACTTTTCTCTTAAATAGAAGGAATAACATAATCTGATAAAATGCACTAGCAGTTCTTTTAAAAGATGCTAACACAATATTGAGTCCATTAGCCGATTAGCATATATCAGTCTGAATAAAGTTGAAGATTCCACCAAGTCTAAAGAAGATTTTAACAAAATAGAAAGAGAAAACAAAATCTTTTCGTAATCATCTTCATTTATCTTTATGCTGTCAAATACAAATTACAATATGATCTATCCAAAATTAATCAGAGTACTATGTCAGACATAGAGCACAGAGAGAATATTACAGGAAAAAAAAAGAATAATCAACTATACAACTTCACAAGGAAACAAATAGTACTCTTGTAAAAATTTATCAAATTCATTTCCATCGCTAGAAAATAGAGATCGCTAGAAAGTAGAAACATACCTTTCAAAACTGAAACTATCGCAAGTTCGCAAGTTGCAACAGCAACGTCTTCGTTTTCCCGGAATTTGTGAGGAGTGAGGACTGAGGAGTCGGAGTATCGGAGCTCGAAACTCGGAAGTCAGAAATCGCCGAATCGCGACTGTACTGCTAGTGCCTTATGCTAAATTGCTAAAGCCCTAACCTAATCAGTAATGCCCTAATCTAGGGGCGGGCTTTGGCAGTTGGGCTCAAAAAGGGTTTGCCGTTTGGGCTTGGGCGTTGGGGCTGGGGAGATGGGCTGGGTGGGCAGAAAATGTCTTTAAAAAATCGGTATTTCGATATACCGAAATTTCAAAATTTTAATACTGAGTACCATACCAAAATACCAAAATACCGAAATTGCAATACCGAATTAGACCGAAATACCACCGAAAAAAACCGAAACCGAAATACCGAATTAATTCGGTCCAGTTAGAAATTCAGTTTTTTGGATTTTATGCCCACCTCTAGCCACCATCACCCGCCCGTGCAGACATGGAAGAGCTTAAGGGTCAATTACAGCTTGAATCGCAAAGCAACTCGGAGACTGGACCCACAATAAGCGCAAAACTACAACATGCCTAAGGGCACGACATAAGTGCCGTTATCACCATCCAAGTGAAGCCTCTGGGCTACCCACCTGTAAGGTCATTTCGACCCATATCATCAAAGGCCATCGCCTTCCGCCCATACAGGCAGGAAAAAACTTCAGGGTCAATTAAAGATCGAATCACAACGCAACTCGGAGAGTGGACCCAAAATAAGTTGAAACAACCAAACGCCCAAAGGCGAGAAATAAAAGCCGTCATCGCCAACTCAGACGAGTACCAAACTCGAGGGTAAATTAAGCTCGAGTCGGATCTCTACTCGGAGACTGAACCCGACAACAATTAAAGCATAAAAGCCTTAGGGCGAGTCCGGGATCGAATAGACCCAATTGAAATTTCAACAAGCAGAAATACAGAAGATATAAGTTGCGGGGTTCCCCCTCTTATTGCTACGTGATAACGACAAGGCGCAACCCCAACCTGCATAGAATATTGAAAACTGTATATACACAACAAAGAAGGCAAGAAATGATCATTCCGCTTTTTTCGGCAGTCATAGCCCAGCGGTCTCCTCCTCATCATCCCCAGCATCGGACAGCAGGAATTTGGCATAATACTCCTCTCCTTTGGATGGCTCGATCTCCCTCGAGAGATCAAAGCCCCTGGCATGAATCTCCTCAAAGATTTCTCTTTCGGATCTGCAACGGACATATTCCTCGATCCTCTTCTCCCGGTCGAGAGCTCGCTTCAGTTCGGCTGGAGCATCTGCCGCGTCCTTCATACGGATCACCATCTCCTGATCATCGTTGATTCAACTTAGCACCGCCTTAGCCCGGGCGTCAATTATCTCGGCCCTGGTCGTCGAAAGTTTAGATTAGAATTTCTCGATCATATCTGCTTGGACTTTGGCGTTATCTCGAGCGAAGCGGAGTTGGACTTCGAAGGCGGGGACCTTGGCCAAGGAATTTGCCTCCTCTAAAGCATGAGCTTGCACCTGAGCCCTTAGCTCACCACAAGCAGTTCTGGCGCGGTCGATATCACCCTTAAGGTACTCCATAGCCTCCGCCTTTTTCTGCAGCTGATATAACAAAGAGGGACGTTAACCTAAAAAGGCCGAAGAGAGCAAAGCGTGAGCTGCATAAAGTTACCTGCTCCATCAAATAGCTCTCGTAATTCAAGCTCCGACCAACTCAGACATTAGCCTGTTACAAGCCTGCACAAGGGAAACTCAATGATGGATGAAAGATGCGGAATACAGAGAAACTGCACCTAAACTCACCACGAAGTGAAGCCGATGGACTTCCTCGAAGTCGGAACATACTCCTGTCGATCCTGCCTCTTCGCCCCTGGGAGAAACGGCCTCGGGCAAAGCATATTCACTCGAAGGCATCGCCGACCTAGAATTAGGTACTCCGGGGGCAGCAGACTCAGACGTTGCCTTCTCCTTGGAGACACTGGCCAGATCAGCACCACTAGGAGCTCCATCGCCTCGAGGGGCGATAAGAGGGGTCAACGACTCCTTCTCCTCTTCGGAAGAGCACTGTCTCATTCCAAGGAACTGCCCGATACCTGCAAGCGGCAAATCCAATACAAGTAAAAAGGGGAAAATATTACCTCAAATATATGAAGGCCAAGGCAAAGGCAGCATGCGCACATACCTTGGTATTTCGCTCCCTACCTGGCGCGAAGCACAGCTGGCCACCGACGCTCATCGCAGGTCAACTGGGTCACCAGCCTCCGGACCCAGCCGGGCAGATCAGAGACTTCGCCCGGCGTTCATAAAGTTGCTACAACAAGGTAAAAGCACTATTATTCAACTAACTTTCGCTACAGGTACAACCTGAAAAAGCACCAGACGCTCCACTCACATGCGTAATTCCACCCTTTGGGAAATGGCAAAAGCTCCACGGACATAATGTCGACCGTCCGGACCCAGACGAACCAAACGGCCCATTCTCGGCCCTTCTCCTCTTCATCATCGACAACAAAGGGTGTGGATGAACGACATTTCAGGGCTAGCAGGCCCTGGTGATGAAAGGGACGATACAACCGGATGAGGTGATCCAGCGTTAATTCAAGATCGGCCTTCTCCGCAAAGAACCTCATCATCAGCACCACCCGCCAAAACGACGGATGTTTCTGCACCAAAGTAACCCGATACTTCAAGATAAAATCAAGCACGACCCTGTCAAAGGGGCCAAACGCGAAAGGATACAGATACTATCTTCGGAACGAACTCCCTCGGCTCCCGAGCACCGGGAACAACACTCTCCGCTCTCTACCATGCCGTCCCCGAAGTGGTTGCCATGACTATGGTAAAACTAACAGAGCAAAGCAAGGGCATGCACCAACACTTTTGCACCTGAAGAAATAAGGAACCCTATGCCAAAGTGGAAGTAAAGCTACCTAAAAATAGTGAAGTCCCGCAAAGAAGCCGAAGCCACCCCACTTATACGCTAGAGGCGGCGATGATCCGCCTACCCGGAGTAAGCCCCGGGAAGCCTACGGTATCGGTATAGTCCAAAGGGATGGTACCCGACCCCGAAAGTATCTTTCGACGAGAAGCCTAGACTCGAGGAGTCGTCCGTATTATCTCCAAGCTTGAGATAGCATCCCGCCTCGAGGACCCCCACCGAAGAGAAGTCGGAATTCGGGAAACTTTCCACGCCATCACTCAACGTGAGGTAATTTCAGATTTCGTGATTCCCTTTCTAAAAAAGAAAGAATAAACACAAGAAGCTCCAATCCCGAAAGCTCCGTAAAGGTTCGAAGCAGTGCCTGAGTGTAGGCAACCTCTCAGCAAAAAATCTATCTCGTACGTATCTAAAGGAAGCTGTCCGCATCGGAAATTAAAGGGGACCCCCCGGTACCTGAAGCTGGCCTTCATCCAGGATAACATCCTCGAAGGCCCCGAAATTCGACACATTATCTCCGTGCAATTCGAAGGGCCCTGGTAGCCCGGTCCTATCCGATCAATCCAGGATTGCCCCGAGGTATAACGATGGCCTCGAAAGAGAGCCATGTCGATCAGTAGAGGAGCGAAAAGGACGCTCGCACCCAAGTCAAATATCAGCAGTCAAGGAGTAAAAAAAGGCGTTCAAAGGGCTTCGAAGGTTATGAAAACATGCGGTTACTCAACATAAATTGAAAGCAGAAATCAAAGGGATATATTCATATTCATAAAAATCCATGTACAACAGCCCTCGAAGGGTCATTACATAGAATTACAAAAGCCTACGGGAGTCTACCCCTAGAGCGAAGGAACGGAAGGATGTACATGTGATGAAACTCGGAAGCCCAGTCCGCCCTCGAGGGTGCATCTCTGGTATCAACATCCTCGAGCGCCGCACCCTCGAGGGTGATTCCTTCGACCTTCACCTCCTCTAGGTTCCCAGCTCAATCCCTCAAGGGATTCCCGCCGGAGGAGATGAAGGAGAGGAAAAGGAGGGGACGCAGAGGAGGCAGAGAAAAGAGACATAGCCCGCCAAAGCCAAAGGTTGAAGATTCGGCGGGCCTCAACCTCGACGAACGGTAGGGCCACCTTATCGCTCGAGAAAGAAAGAGCCCTAAGGATGAAGTGCCATACCAGGCCCAGGTAGGAGAGTAAGCAGCGGTGCATAATCCGAACGACTATCTACACGAGAGGAGGACCGACTCCCCATCCACCATCGCCTCAGGCCAACAGCAGCAGCGAAGGCCAGCATATCAACGACCATAGCGGGACAATGTGATTGTGCTCGGCGACGGGACGTCCCGGCAAGGGGCCACAACACGATCTAAAATAGCTCCTCCAAACGGCCTCGGGGCCATGAGCCCCAAGCATGATGTCCAAGGATAGAAGAAGATGACAAGATGGAATAGGCAAGCAAGCCAACGAAGGCGCATGGATAGGGAAAACAATGCCAAGGCACCCCAATTATAGGGGCAACGACACGGTCGTCGAGGCTCTGGAAGATTGATCGACGAATTCAATTACTGCATCCCTGAAAAACCAAATCGACGGCAGTACATTTATCTTGAAAAAACGGAAATGAAAGTGTATTGAGCATGAGTCCATGAGATATCCCATCTATCACAAAATATTGCGCCATGATTTGAATCGTTAGTGTAATGTCGCCATGAGAATATCGAGGAGTCAATGGTCATAGTCGTTTCCCATTGCTTTGTTCTGAGAAACGCGGAGACTATCTGTACGCGGTGAAATCATAGGGATTGATTTCCCGCATTAAACTATCTCGGGGAAGTGCCTCGAGACCCCGAGGACATGAAGCCACAAATTAGTCCTCTCCCTCGGGGCTTGTCAAGGCCCGATTCGAGGCCAGGACAAAGAGGGGACGCTCCCAAGACACGCAGTTGATTCTGACAGGGCCGGCCTATCCAGAGCCTACGCTGAGGCGTCGCATCAAGCCATCCCATCTCCGTATTTTGTAATTAAATACACATGTATTTGTAACTGAGTTCCCCTCCTATATAAAGGAGACTCACCCTACCTTGTAAGGGACTGATGTTGCTCCATTTCTCCACAAGTGCAATAATCTCTCTCTCTCTCTCTCCTTTCTAAACTTATTGGCTCTCACTGATCCGTGGATACCTCGATATCCTTCGCTTTTATATATGTTCTTCATCGTATAACTTACTTTTTGCTATAAAGAGCTTCGTTTGATTATATCTTTAAACTGTTATACCATCCTCGACTATCCCCGATAGCTCGAGCTCGACCTCGAAGTCAACCCCGAAGTCCTCATCGTCCAAGCTTATACCCAGGTAGCAGGCCCCTCGGTTCAATCATTATCTCGTTTTGGCTTGCGCTCCATCGTTAAATTTCACATTACTACCATCATCTGCTCTAACAACTAGCTCGGTAATAGATCACGTATTTTTAGAGTCCCATTTTACAAATTTAATTGTCGTTACCATTTTCATGATAAACAGGTTTCTTAAGTCATTATAATATTTCTCAATTCTTTCGAAAATACGAAGTTTTATGGAAACCCTTAAAATCTTAAATTCCTTAATTCAAATTCCTTTGAACACAATTATTACGCAACCCAAATCTTGTTTCTTCTCAAGACAACGATAACATAAATTAACAACAATATCAACAAAGCATGATGTAAGCCTAAAACTACCCGGACTTAGGCATACTAGTATACGAACTCTCGTCATCTCGTGCGTACGTAGCCCCCCACAATTAGAAGCACATAATAATTTAGTTCACCTATGGGGATAATTCCCTCTTACAAGGTTAGAAAAGAGACTTAACTCGCTCTGATAGTTCCATAACCGGCTTTCAAGCCCTTCTGGAGACTAAAATCGATGCACGACGCTCCAAAACTAGCCAATAAATGACAAAATCCATAAATATGTGCTCTAATACTCACAACAATTCAATTTAGATAAATTCTTAACTCCGCTCGAAAAGTTGACAAAATCGCCCTCAGGCCCACGTGCCCGGATTCGAAAAAACTCATAAAATCCGACAACCTATTCCGTACGAGTTCAACCATACCAATTTTATCAAATTCTAATAACAACTTGACCTCCAAATCTTGAATTTTCGTTCTTGAAAAGTTTTACAAAATTCTTGATTTCTTCCATTTAAATCCAAAAGAAATGATGAATATAACCATAGAATCATCAAGTGTAATTAATTTCGAATATAGAACACTTACCCCAATCCATATGGTAAAAATCGCCTCAAAAATCACTTCAATCCGAGCTCCATAGCTCCAAATATGATAAAAAATGGCTGAAACCTCGAAATATAGCTTCTGTCCAGGTATTTACTCTTCGCGATCGCGGAAAATGCTTCACGATCGCGAAGCACAACATTTCTTAGCCTAAAATTTGCCCTTCGCGATCGCGAAGAACAAATGCCCAGCTCTTTCAGGCAGTCTCTAGTATAATCTCCATAACTTTTTGTACAAAACTCCAAATTGTAAATGGTTTAATTTTTTGAAACCTAGACTCCAAGAACTACAACTTTCATGCTTTGTTCATCTCCCAATACCTTATATATTATGAGATATAAGCTTACAAATTCAGCCATGTGCAACACAAATTTCTTCTTCGAGATTTCCAAACTCTTCCCCGATAGGCTGTAGTGTACCACTCATAACTTTTTGTACACAACTCCAAATTCCAAATGGTTTGATTTTCTGAAAACTAGACACAAAGGGCTGCAACTTTTGTTTTTGGATAATCTCCAAATTCTTTATCGAGTGCGAGATACAAGCTTCCAAAGTCGGGTTAGTATAGTAGAAACTTTCCTCTACGTGATCGTGGAAGGCCTTCTGCGATCGCGAATCACTGGCCAATTTCTCCCACTTTACTCATCGCGATCACGACCAATTCCCCACGATCGCGTAGCATACTGTTGTAGCCAAAAACCAGCAGCTAGAAATGGTCCGAAATCACCCCGAAACTCACCCGAGCCCCTCGGGACCCCGTCCGAACATACCAACAAGTCTCAAAACGTGTCACGGTCTTAGTTGAGGCCTCAAATCACATCAAACAACGCTAAAAACACGAATCAGACCCCAATTCGAGTCTAATGAAACTGAAAATTCCAATTTCTACATTCGATGCCAAAACCTATCAAATCACGTCCAATTGACATCAAATTTTACACACAAGTAACATTCGACATTACGGACCTACTCCAACTTCCAAAATCAGAATCCGACCTCGATATCAAAAATCCACTCCCAGTCAAACTTCTAAAAAACTTTCGAACTTATAACTTTCGCCAAATGACCCCAAAATGACCTACGGATCTCCGAATCCACTTTTGGACGCGCTCCCAACACCAGAATCACCATACGGAGCTATTCCCATACTCGGAATCCCAAACGGACATTGATAACATTGAAATGCACTTCAACCCAAATTTATGAAATTGTTCCAAAATGCTAACTAACATCCACAATAGGCGCCGAAACGCTCCCGAGTCATCCAAAACCCGATCCAGACATACGCCCAAGTCCAAAATCATCATACGAACATGTTGGAACCTTCAAATCCCGATTCCGAGGTTGTTTACTCAAAAATTGCACTTTAGTCAATTCTTCCAACTTAAAGCTTTCGAAATGAGAATTTTCTTTCCGAATCAACTCCAAACTTCCCAAAATTCAATTCCGACACGCATGCAAGTTATAATATCTGAAGTGAAACTACTCAGGACCCCAAACCGCTGAACGAAGCGCTAGAGCTCAAAACGACCGGTCAGGTCGTTATATTCTCTCCCACTTAAACATACGTTCATCCTCGAATGTGCTGAGAATTTTGCTGGAGTAGTCTGAAATTACTGTTTAACACGTCGTGCACCTACCTGTGCTACCAAAACTCAGTTGAGCACATTAGCTCGATCAAATATAAAGATATCCTTTTTCATTTAGGTAAATAAGCCTTAGAGCCCAGATCCAACATCTGGAATTCTCTGTCAGGCCTGCTTCCAACATGTGAATGGCGTATCAAATACCACACGCTGTACTAGAAAAAGATTGCACACCCTTGCTGAATTCACACCATGCACCATATCATTCACAAGACCATAATAACACTCTCTGATCATAATAAACGACATTTCCCGAATCTGATGCTCACAATGCACCCCACGACATATATAAGTCCTGTTCCAACTCTCGCAATGCCGCCACGATGGAAGAGATGTGTAGAAATTCATAACCAACTGCCGAGTCGACAACTCGTTGAGTCTATACTCCTGACAAGAACCATTACCTCATTCTGAACAAAATAATGGTATTTGCTCTTTATGCTTCATATAATCTGTGACGACCCAAAGTCTCATCACCTGTTTTAATTGAATTCTGTGTCTCCGAGGCCTTAAAACCCTCATTTAGAGTCGCCTCGATTCGCGTGTTCAGTCCAGGCACGTAGCTGGAAAGCTTAAATATGAAATTTTGTGAAAAATGCTGAGTTTTGATGTTAAAATGAATAAATTTGACCATAGTCAACGTTTTGGGTAAACGGACCCGGACCCGTGATTTGACGGTCCCGGAGGGTCCGTAGGAAAATATGGGACTTGGGCGTATGCCCGGAATCGAATTCCGAGGTCCCAAGCCCGAGAAATGAATTTTTGAAAGAAATTATTTTCTGAAATTGTTTAAGGAAATTTGAGATGAAATTTGATTAGAACATGTTAGTATCGGGCCCGTATTTTTGTTCCAGCGCCCTGTACAGGTCTTATATATGATTTAAGATGTTTCTGTGAAATTTGATGAAAAACGGACGTCGTTTGACGTGATTCGGAACTAAATTGGAAAATTTGATGTTTTATGAAGTTTGAAAGAATTCATGAATTTTGAGGTGTGATTCGATCTTTATGATGTTATTTTGGCAATTTGATCGCACGGATAAGTCCGTAGGATATTTTTGAGGTTGTGTGCATACTTGGTTTGGAGCCCCGAGGGCTCGGGTGTGTTTTGGATAGGCCACGGGTGCATTTTTGAACTTTGGAAAAACCTGGTATTTCTGATATGTAGTCTTCGCAATTATGAATCAGGTCTCACAAATGCGAGCCTGGCCTCACAAATGCGGAAGTGGGGATGGCAGCCTAAGTCGCAAATGCGACCTCACCATCGCAAATGCGACCTCACCATCGCAAAAGCGAATTCGCAATTGCGACCAGCCTCTCGCAAATGCGATGATGGCTGGGAAGCTGAGGTATCGAAAATGCGATGGAACTTTCGCAAATGCGAAAGTCAAGGAATCCGTCAGTGTTCGCAAATGCGAACTAAATCTTTGCAATTCCCACATCAGCAGGTCGTCGCATTTCCCGTATCATAGACCTGCAATTTACACTTAAACGATTTTGAACTCCATTTTTCATATTTTCTCAAACCCAAACACACTTAGGCGATTTTCCAAGAACAAGTCTTCTTCCAAATCAATTGTAAGTTAATTTTTACTCATTTCTTTCAATCATTAACATCTTTTAACATGATTTCAACCTAAAATCAAAGATTTTTATGGGGGAAATTGGGTGTTTTGGGTAGAACCTAGGTTTTTCAAAAATTGGGGATTTGGACCTCAATTTCAGGTCTGATTTTAAAACAAATTATATATTTGAGTTCGTGGGGAAATGGGTAATCGGGTTTTGGTTCGAACCTCGGGTTTTGACCATGCGGTCCCGGGGGCGATTTTTGACTTTTTGGGTAACACTTTGGAAAACTCATTTTCATGCATTGGGGTTGATTCATTTAGCGTTTATTGATGTAATTAAGTAATTTGTGATTAGATACGGGCGATTTGGCAGTGGAATCAAGGGGTAAATCTATAATTGAGACTTGAGTGGTGTTCAAGGCATCGAGGTAAGTGTTTGGTCTAACCTTAACTTGAGGGATTAGGAGTTGAGTCCTATTTGCTATGTGGTAATTGTCGAGTACGACGTATAGGCGTGGTGACGAGTATCTATACGTTGGTGTCTTGCATGACCGTGAGTCTTTAAATCGTGAGTATCTTGATTTCGTTATATCTTTCATGACTTGGTGATCATTCCTAATTGTTGTGAAAAGCTTGTGGCATGAAATTATGACCTTTGAACATCTAGGAGCATTGGCTCAAGTTATATTACAAATTGTGAAAGTATATTAAATGATTGAACCCTTTGGAGCATTGGCTCAAGTGGTAAAGTGAGTTATGAAATAAAAGCGAAAGAAAGAGAAAGAGTTATTAAATTGTTCCCTTGCCGGAATATTGATACTTTGTTGATTAATTCCCTTGTCGGGATGTTGAGATTATTGATGTTGTACACTTGCCGGGTTTTAATTGTTCAAATTGTGTTCCCTTGCCGGGATATCTCTCATTATTCTATTTACTCCCTTGCCCCTTGTTTGTGATTGATGTTTGGGTGAGGAAGAGTGTTAAATCACAAAGGGTGATGCCGTGCAGTGTTTGTTTATGGGAGGAAAGAGAGTAAAGGCACGAAGGGTGATTTCGTGACGCACGATGTACCATTCCGTGCCTATTATAGTGATTCTTATGGTGAGGACGTGAATAAAAGCACGAAGGGTGATGCCGTGCAATTGTTCTTGATTTCCCTGTTTCTTGCTGATAATTGAGTTGTGTTGTCCTTCACATTTATTTTACTGATTTCCTGTTGTTACTTGACTTTATGGTGATGTCATTGATTCCCTTGCCCTAATTGCTTTGTAATTGTTGCTTGGGTGAGGAAGAGTGTAAAGCACGAAGGGTGATGCCGTGTATTGTTTTGGTGTGAGAGTGTTAAAGCACGAAGGGTGATGCCGTGCACTTATTGCAGTTTGGTATGATTTCTTTGTTATCAGTTCAAGTGCATTAATTTTCTTATTCCACTATTATTGTGATTCTTTATGTTGACATTTTCCTTTATTGTGTTACTTGTTATTATTGAATCAAGGTATCCTTGTGCAACGTTATGCCAAGAATTTATGCCATAATTGCTACATGTTTATGTGACTTAATTGCTACTTGACATTTAGCATATTAAATACTAAATTGCCTAATTGCTCCCTTAAAGTTCATAATTAATTGCAACTTGTCATTATTTGTTTTCCTCAGTGAATCGTAATTATTGTGTACTTGTTGTCTTATGAATTCGTATTAATTATTGCATTTGTTAGAGTAAATTTTATTTGGAAGAACTGTTGATATGATGAAATGGGAGCGGGTGGTACGCCTACTACGAGATTTTATGAAATGGGAGCGGGTGGTACGCCTACCACAAGATTTAATGAAATGGGAGCGCGTGGTACGCCTAACACAAGATATGAGAAATGGGATCGGGTTGCACGCCTGCAACGTGTTGTGAACCGAGAGTGAAATCTGCCTTTGTTTTCCTTATCTTTGTTAGAAGTTGAATTTTGGTTTCCTGGTAATTTTCTTGAGAACCTGCTTTATCTGTTATTTCCCCAGAGCATGTATCCCCCTCCCATATTTATTTGTTTGTTTCTGCTTTACTTTCTGCTGTATATTATACAACTGCACATGTTTATTTGGTGGTCTGGTCCTAGCCTCGTCACTACTTCGCCGGGGTTAGGCTAGACACTTACCAGCACATGGGGTCGGTTGTGCTGATACTACACTCTCTGCTCTTTTGCACAGATCCAGGTACCGGACAACAGTAGTAGCTCGGGAGCCAGCCTTCAGTCCTCCAAGACACCGAGGTAGCCTTGCAGGCATCCGCAGGTCCGGTGTCTCCTCTATCTTTATTTATGTTCTGTTATCTCTTGTATTCGAGACAGACAGTGTTACTCTCTTTCAAACGGTTGTATGTAGTAAATCTTAGTAGCGCATGAATGTTGTGACACCAGTTCCGGGTAGAGGCATATGTGGATTTTCCTTATTATTTTGGTTTATTTTGTTTAAGTCTTCCGCTAAATTACGAATTCCGCTATTGTTTAATTATATATTTCTTGCTAATTAAATGGATAAAAATGGATTTAAAACAAAAATATTTATGGATTCCAAAATGTGTGGCTTGCCTAGTTTCTACGAGTAGGCGCCATCACGACTCTTGAGGGTGGAAATTCCGGGTCGTGACAAGTTGGTATCAGAGCTCTAGGTTACATAGGTCTTACAACTCACGGACAAGCTTAGTAGAGTGTGAGGCATCAGTACGGAGACGTCTGTATTTATCCCCAGAGGCTAAAGAGTTAGGAAAAGTTTCATTTCTATTCTTCCCTGTCATGCGATTTTGTTCTCTCAATGCTAATTTGAAACCTCTACTCTTGTCCTTTCGCGAATGGTGAGGTCATGTACCGCTTCCTCAGCTGAGCAGCAGCACAGACCAGTGATAGAGCAGCTTCGTCTTCGGAGGCCTTGAGGAGGTAAAGGTATTAGGGGTGGAGGTAGAGATGCTAGAGGTGGAAATGTATTAGAGGTGGAGGTAGAGGTGCTAGAGGTGGAGGTAAAGGTATTAGAGGTGGAGGTGCAGGTATTGTTCTGGTATGTGGTAGAGAAGCTTCGATTTTATTCTGCACCGTATCTGGTCATGCCTAGTGATTCTTTGAGTGCCCTGTTTATGTGTCTATGCCGGTGGGTGAATCTATTATGGTGGATTGCGTCCATTGTTCACGTATAGTGGTTATTGGAGGTTTTGAGACTCGTGTAGATTTGCTTCTTCTGGACATGGTTGGTTTCGATGTTATATTGGGGATGGACTGGTTATCACTTTACCATGCTACCTTGGACTGTCATGCCAAGACTGTGACCTTAGATTACTGGGTTTGCCTCGTTTAGAGTGGAGAGGGACACCTGGTCATTCTACCCGCAGTGTTATATCGTATGTGAAGGCTCGACGTATGGTCGAGAAAGGGTATTTGGTCTACTTGGCGTATGTTCGTGAATCTAGTGTTGAGGTTTCCTTTATTAGTTTTGTGCCCGTTGCCGGGTATGCCACCCGACAGGGATATTGACTTCTGCATTGATTTGGCTTCGGGAACTCAGCCCATTTCTATTCCGCCATATCGTATGGCCCCGTCTGAGTTGAAAGAGTTGAAGGAGCAGTTGCAAGATTTGCTTGAGAAGGGTTTCATTAGACCCAGTGTTTTGCCTTGGGGTGCGTCGGTGTTGTTTGTCAAGAAGAAGGACGAATCGATGAGAATGCGTATTGATTACCGGCAGTTGAACAAGGTTGCAATCAAGAATAAGCATCCATTGCCGAGGATTGATGATTTGTTTGATCAGCTTCAGGGTGCAAAGGTAATTTTCGAAGATTGACTTGAGATCTGGCTACCATCAGTTGAGGATTTGGGCATCCGATGTCCCTAAGACAGCTTTCCGCACTCGGCACGGGCATTATGAGTTCTTGGTTATGTCATTCGGGTTGACAAATGCCCCAGCAACTTTTACGGATTTAATGAGCCGAGTGTTTAGGCCTTATTTGAATTCGTTCGTGTTAGTCTTCATGATGATATTTTGATACATTCCCCCAGCCGGGAGGGGCACGAGCAGCACCTAAGAGTGGTTCTTCAGACTTTGAGGGATAATCAGTTATATGCAGAGTTCTTGAAGTGTGAGTCCTGGTTGAGTTCAGTTGCATTCCTGGGTCATGTTGTGTCAGCAGAGGGTATTCAGGTTGATCTGAAGAAGATTGAGGCAGTCAAGAAATGGTCTAGACCAGCATCAGCCACAGAGATTCGGAGTTTCTTGGGATTGGCAGGCTACTATCGTCGGTTCGTGGAGGGGTTTTCATCAATCGCATCCCCGACGACCAGGTTGACCCAGAAGATTGCCCAGTTCAGGTGGTCGGACGAGTGTGAGGCGAGCTTTCAGAAGCTCGAGACAGCTCTGACTACGGCACCAGTGTTGGTTTTGCCCACAGGTCGGTTTATTGTGATGCATCTCGTGTTAGACTTGGAGCAGTGTTGATGCAGGATGGCAGGGTCACTGCCTATGCTTCGCGGCAGTTGAAGATTCATGAGAAGAACTATCCGGTTCATGATTTGGAGTTGGCAGCCATAGTTCACGCATTAAAGATTTGGAGGCATTATCTGTATGGCGTAGCATGTGAGGTGTTCGCGGATCACAAGAGTCTTCAGTATTTGTTCAAGCAAAGGGAGTTGTATTTGAGGCAGAGGAGGTGATTGGAGTTGTTGAAGGATTTTGATATCACCATTTTATATCATCCGGGAAAGGCCAATGTGGTGGCCGATGCTTTGAGTAGGAAGTCAGCGTATTTCATTCCTGTGGCAGTCTCTTATTCATCCGAGAGGTTAGCTGAGATCTATATTCGGGAGATTGTTCGCCTTCATGGTGTGCCCGTATCTATCATTTCGGACCGGGGTACGCAGTTTACCTCGCCCTTCTGGAGAGCAGTTCAGCGAGAGTTGGGCACACGGGTTGAGTTGAGCACAACATTTCATCCCCAGACAGATGGACAGTCCGAGCGGGCTATTCAGATTTTGGAGGATATGCTCCGAGCTTGTGTCATTGACTTTGGAGGTTCGTGGGATCAGTCTTTGCCTTTAGCGGAGTTTGCCTACAACAACAGCTACCAGTCGAGTATCCGGATGGCTCCTTATGAGGCTTTATATGGTAGGCGGTATCGATCTCTGGTTGGATGGTTGAGCTGCGAGAGGCTCGGTTGTTGGGTATGTATCTGGTTTAGGAGGCCTTGGACAAGGTCAGGATTATTCAGGATAGGCTTCGTTCAGCTTAGTCCAGGCAAAAGAGTTATGCGGACCGCAAGGTCCGGGATGTGGCTTTTATGGTAGGTGAGCGAATATTGCTCCGAGTGTCGCCTATGAAGGGCGTGATGAGATTTGGAAAAAAAGGGCAAGCTTAGCCCTAGATTCATCGGTTCATTTGAGATTCTTGATCGAGTGGGAGAGGTGGCTTATAGACTTGCATTGCCGCCGAGCATATCAGCTGTGCATCTAGTGTTTCATGTGTCCATGCTTCGAAGATATCACGGCGATTCATCCCATGTGTTAGAATTCAGCACTGTCTAGTTGGACAAGGACTTGTCTTATGAGGAGGAGCCGGTAGCTATTCTAGACCGGCAGGTTCGTCGTTGAGGTCGAAGAGTTTTCCTTCTATTCGTGTTCAGTGGAGAGGTCAGCCTCCTGAGGCATCGACCTGGGAGTCCGAGTCTGATATGCGGAGCCGTTATCCCCATCTTTTCCCCGACTCAGGTACTTCCTTCTTCTGTCCGATTGAGGACGAACGATTGTTTTAGAGTTGGAGAATGTGACGACCCAAAGGGTCATCACCTGTTTTAATTGAATTCTGTGTCTCCGAGGCCTTGAAAACCTCATTTAGAGTCGCCTCGATTCGCATGCGCAGTCCGGGCGCGTAGCAGGAAAGCTTAAATATGAAATTTTGTGAAAAATGCTGAGTTTTGATGTTAAAATGAATAAATTTGACCATGGTCAACGTTTTGGGTAAAAGGACCCGGACCCGTGATTTGATGGTCCCGGAGGGTTCGTAAGAAAATATGGGACTTGGGCATATGCCCGGATCGAATTCAGAGGTCCCAAGCCCGAGAAATGAATTTTTGAAAGAAATTGTTTTCTGAAATTGTTTAAGGAAATTTGAAATGAAATTTGATTAGAACATCTAGTATCGGGCACGTATTTTGGTTCCGGCGCCTGGTACAGTTCTTATATATGATTTAAGATGCTTCTGTGAAATTTGATGAAAAACGGACGTCGTTTGACGTGATTCGGAACTAAATTGGAAAATTTGATGTTTTATGAAGTTTGAAAGAATTCATGAATTTTGAGGTGTGATTCGATGTTTATGATGTTATTTTGGCAATTTGATCGCGCGAATAAGTTTGTAGGATGTTTTTGAGGTTGTGTGTATACTTGGTTTGGAGCCCTGAGGGCTCGAATGAGTTTTGGATAGGCCACGGGTGCATTTTTGAACTTTGGAAAAACCTGGTATTTCTGATTTGTAGTCTTCACAATTGCGAATCAGGTCTCGCAAATGCGGAAGTGGGGATGGCAGCCTAAGTCGCAAATGTGACCTCACCATCGCAAAAGCGAATTCGTAATTGCGATCAGCCTCTCGCAAATGAGATGATGGCTGGGAAGCTGAGGTATCGCAAATGCGAAAGAACTTTCGCAAATGCGAAAGTCAAGGACTCCATCAGTGTTCGCAAATGCGAACTAAATCTTCGCAATTCCCATATCAGCAGTTCGGGGTTCGCAATTGTGAACCCCTGTTCGCATTTCTCGTATCATAGACCTGCAATTTTACACTTAAATGATTTTGAACTCCATTTTTCATATTTTCTCAAACCCAAACACACTTAGGCAATTTTCTAAGAACAAGTCTTCTTCCAAATCAATTGTAAGTTAGTTTTTACTCATTTCTTTCAATCATTAACATCTTTTAACATGATTTCAACCTAAAATCAAAGATTTTCATGGGGGAAATAGGGTGTTTTGGGTAGAACCTAGGTTTTTAAAAAATTGGGGATTTGGACCTCAATTTGAGGTACGATTTCAAAACAAATTATATATTTGAGTTCGTGGGGGAATGGGTAATCGGGTTTTGGTTCGAACCTCGGGTTTTGACCACGCGGGCCCGGGCGCGATTTTTGACTTTTTGGGTAAAACTTTGGAAAACTCATTTTCATGCATTGGGGTTGATTCATTTAGCGTTTATTGTTGTAATTAAGTAATTTGTGATTAGATACGGGCGATTTGGCGGTGGAATCAAGGGGTAAAGCTATAATTGAGACTTGAGTGGTGTTCAAGGCATCGAGGTAAGTGCTTGGTCTAACCTTAGCTTGAGGGATTAGGAGTTGAGTCCTATTTGCTATGTGGTAATTGTCGAGTACGACGTATAGGCATGGTGACGAGTATCTATAAGTTGGTGTCTAGCATGACCGTGACTCTTTAAATCGTGAGTATGTTGATTTCGTTGTATCTTTCATGACTTGGTGATGATTCCTAATTGTTGTGAAAAACTTGTGGAATGAAATTATGACCTTTGAACATCGAGGAGCATTGGCTCAAGTTATATTACAAATTGTGAAAGTATATGGAATGATTGAACCCTTTGGAGCATTGGCTCAAGTGGTAAAGTGAGTTATGAAATAAAAGAGAAAGAAAGAGAAAAAGTTATTAAATTGTTTCCTTGCCGGGATATTGTTACTTTGTTGATTAATTCGCTTGTCGGGATGTTAAGATTATTGATGTTGTACCCTTGCCGGGTTTTAATTGTTCAAATTGTGTTCCCTTGCCGGGATTTCTATTATTATTCTATTTACTCCCTTGTCCCTTGTTTGTGATTGTTGTTTGGGTGAGGAAGAGTGTTAAAGCACGAAGGGTGATGCCCTGCATTGTTTGTTTATGTGAGGAAAGAGAGTAAAAGTACGAAGGGTGATGCCCTGCCGCACGATGTACCATTCCGTGCCTATTATAGTGATTCTTATGGTGAGGACGAGTGTAAAAGCACGAAGGATGATGCCGTGCACTTGTCCTTGATTTCCCTGATTCTTGCTGATAATTGAGTTGTGTTGTCCTTCACATTTATTTTACTGATTTCCTGTTGTTACTTGACTTTATAGTGATGTCATTGATTTCCTTGCCCTAATTGCTTTGTAATTGTTGCTTGGGTGAGGAAGAGTGTAAAGCACGAAGGGTGATTGCGTGTATTGTTTTGGTGAGAGAGTGTTAATGCACGAAGGGTGATGTCGTGCACTTATTGCCGTTTGTTATGATTTCTTGTTGTTATCAGTTCAAGTGCATTAATTGTCTTATTCCACTATTACTGTGATTCTTTATGTTGACATTTTCCTTTATTGTGTTACTTGTTGTTATTGAATCAAGGTATCCTTGAGCAACGTTATGCCTTGAATTTATGCCATAATTGCTACATGTTTATGTGACTTAATTGCTGCTTGACATTTAGCATATTAAATATTAAATTGCCTAATTGCTCCTTAAAGTCCATAATTAATTGCTACTTGTCATTATTTGTTTTTCTCAGTGAATCATAATTATTGTGTACTTGTTGTCTTATGAATTCGTATTAATTATTGCGTTTGTTAGAGTAAATTTCATTTGGAAGAACTGTTGATATAATGAAATGGGAGCGGGTGGTATGCCTACCACGAGATTTAATGAAATGGGAGCGGGTGGTACGCCTGCCACGAGATTTAATGAAATGGGAGCGCGTGGTACGCCTACCAAAGAATATGAGAAATGGGATCGGGTTGCACGCCTGCAACGAGTTGTGAACCGAGAGTGAAATCTGCCTTTATTTTCCTTATCCTTGTTAGAAGTTGAATTTTGGTTTCCTGGTAATTTTCTTGAGAACCTGCTTTTTCTGTTATTTCCCCAAAGCATGTATCCCCCTCCCATATTTATTTGTTTGTTTTTGCTTTACTTTCCGCTGTATATTATACAACTACACAGGTTTATTTGGTGGTCTGGTCCTAGCCTCGTCACTACTTCGCCGGGGTTAGACTAGACACTTACAGCACATGGGGTCGGTTGTGCTGATACTACACTCTGTGCTCTTTTGCACAGATCCAGGTACCGGACAGCAGTAGTAGCTCGGGAGCCAGCCTTCTGTCCTCCGAGACACCGAGGTAGCCTTGCAGGCGTCCGCAGGCCCGGTGTCTCCTCTATCTTTATTTATGTTCTGTTATCTCTTATATTCGAGACAGACAGTGTTACTCTCTTTCAAACGGTTGTATGTAGTAAATCTTAGTAGTCCGTGAATGTTGTGACACCAGTTTTGGGTTGAGGCATATGTGGATTTTCCTTATTATTTTGGTTTATTTCGTTTATGTCTTCCGCTAAATTACGAATTCCGCTGTTGTTTAATTATATATTTCCTGCTAATTAAATGGGTAAAAATGGATTTAAAACAAAAGTATTTATGGATTCTAAATGTGTGGCTTGCCTAGCTTCTACGAGTAGGCGCCATAACGACTCCTGAGGGTGGAAATTCTGGGTCGTGACATAATCCGATCGCACTGATCCTAGATCCAATAATCTTGTCTCACCCAGTACGAGCTGTTCAGGCAACAAGCCACCCCAAAAATGACCAAAAGTCTCACATGATGCCACAATGTGCCAATAGGCTATAGACTTGAACGTGATACATAAGGAAAACGAACTCTGGAAGGGACTACTCAACTCACGCAACTAATTAGACAACCGAAAAGGTGTTATAAACCTCCGTCAGAAAAAAATGGGAAACAAAACACACAAAATAGAATGTAGGGGACTGTACTCAACATCACACTGTTGCGGCGTGCAACCCGATCCCATCAACATACCCGTGAAGTCATGCCACCCTATCCACACATAAAATCTATATAAGGAGATACATACCGAGCTAGAGTGCTCATTACTATGAAATACCGAATATCGGCCACAAGCACGCTAAGTGCATAATACCATCCCTGGGGAGACAGATAGCGCCATACGCTACAAATCTCAAGAATAATTGGGGTGCGGTATATGATCTCAATCTCAAGAGCCATCCTGCTCATGTAACACCATTACTATGCGGAACCTCAACACATAAGAGAATTATCAAGCCGTTTCACAGCTCACGCGACACATAATAGTATTACATGAAATAACCGACGACGAGATAACATCCAACGTCCGAATACTCCTCCATAAGGAGTGCTATACTTAAATGAACACATCTGGCCTGATATAGAGTTCATATTCATTTAAATCCACCCATCGACCTCGAGCCGATTCTGACCACACTGTACTAGGCTAATAACCTTTCAAGGGTCCATATAACCCCTTTTTCCCATGACTCACAAGAACAACCCTCATATTTGGAGAAAACCTCCACAGTCCACAACCTAATAAACCGAGTGCCCTCCAGGCATCAATTCTTAAATTAGTGATACTACCACAATCTTCACACTTGGTTTAAATCTTCATCAATCAAGTGACTACATGTCACACTTATACAATCTCCCGTGAGGTACGCTCCCATGACCTTCCGCACTAGATAACAAGTCTGCACATCCATACCACCAGTCACACTAATGTTGTAAAGCATATCAAGAATCCGTAACCAAGATGCAAAGCCTCCGACACAAAATGCCGATCTCAGGTGACGCTGAAGACAATACCAGCTTACTCCAAACATCCAAATCCCCTTCCTGCTCATCCGAGCTCATGACATCCTTGTCAATACCAAACTGCAATCTTGATCATCACTTTCAAATTTCATACCGCTCACTGCAACTAACACGACAATATGCGATAGTACAAGAATTTCATCATAACTCCTGAACCACTATTAGGGTAAACACTTCATCACATAGAAACTTTTTACTTAACTCATTCCAAGAGAACCATATCAACACGCGAGTGAATTCTCATAACCGTAGAACATTCAAATCCTCAAGTAGTGGTCTAAACCACCATGACCCTTCAGGGATCCGCCTACACATAACAAGGCCATAATACTTGAATACTTCCAAATAAAATCAATTACGGCGGCCGTCAAGCCTCGCACGTACCGATACAAATCACATGCATAACTTAATCACGCTGAAGGAACTGATCACCGCCACCATTATGCCAATTCAACCATGGCTAACCAAACCAACTTCTTCTAATTCATCCTTAACTTGCCTTAGAGATAATAATAGCTCCATTCCTTACATCACCAACCTAAATCCGCACTCATCTTGAGTGACCCCATTTTACGAGACCACATTGTCTCTAAACCCATGATACGTGATGATAGGCTATAATTACGTATTTTAGTCGATTATTACACTCAAATTTACTGCACTTTAGTTGAGTTTGCGCTTTAATCGCTAGCGTTTTGCACTAACTGTGTGTTTTATGCCTTGTAGGAGTGATTCCGAGCTATATAGATGTTATGGAATGAATTCAAGTGATTTGGAGCTTTGAAGTCTGAGTAAAACCTTAAGGAATTAAGCCGGAATCGTGTTTGGGGGTCAACAGATGATAGTTAGAGCGAACGAAGAATCGAATAGGCATATTGCGCACTGTCTAGTAAAATGGATATAACTTTTTGCTCAGAACTCCATTTGGTCTCCACTATATATGGTTGGAAAGCTAACTCAAAGGGCTACAACTTTCATGTTTTCGTTCGTTGAGCCAAAATGAACAAAATCGGGAAAAAAGGGCCAGTTGGGCGCTATGGAGGGCGCCAAAAACAGTATGCACAAATATTTGGGCGCTATGGAGGGCGCCTGGCGCCGTGCTAGGCGCCGGTGACGTGAAATGTGTCCTATTTCGCCCGGGACAAGGTTATATCGGCCCTAGACCTACCCAACACGTATAAAAGCAAGACTAAACCTATTTTTGAAGGGGTGGACCCCACTTTGGTGATAAATAACATACTTTGAAGGGGAATTCACGCGGGGGAACACACACCACGCTTGGAGGAGGCTTCCAACTAGTTTTTCTTCTCTTCCCTTCTTTTAGTTTCATAGTTTATTTGTTCTAGAGTTGTTGGGTGCTACATGAACGTTGTAGTTTGAAGCTTGAATTGTTCTTATTATTTTATCATATTGGTTTATTTATTCAATCTTGCGCTTAATTATTTGATTGCTTGATCACCAATTGAATACTATCTACGAATCTAGGATTGAACTCGGGAGAGGGAATTCTAGATTGCATATAAGATTGAGTAGAGCAAGATCTTAACTCTTAGGGGGAGCGGATTTGCGGTTAGGATAGGAATATACCTAATCGCCTTGCTTGGTTATTATACGGGAATTATAAATGCGTTCTTGTTAATCCTAATTCCATAGGAATATAGGCGTTAGGTTAGCTTGAATAGGCGAGTTGTACTTCGGGAGAAGGCTACGAGCAATATTAACCCCGTCAACCAATAAACTAGATAAATTAATTAGACAATTTAGGTAGAAAACTCAACGGCATTGTTAGCCAACCCATAGCTCTAGAATATTCACTCACATTGAATTCGTCTCTATAATTCACCAACTTGTTTCCTTTGTTTCTCAGTTTATTACTCTAGATTATCTTTAGTTAAATATTCATACTTTGGATTCACTTGAATAGATTAATTGTTGGGTTTAATTTAGTTGATAGTTAATCACAAGTCCCTGTGGGTACGATATCTGGACTTACAATCCTATATTACTTGTCGACCACGTATACTTGCGTGTGCGTTTGGGAGCAACAATACGTTTCATACCCTCCTTGCACGCGTATTCGCATCTTCAACTGATACACCCATTCTGATAATTCCTCTACAAATCAGAAGTCTTTTTCTCTTTTTCCTCCCAATGCCACACTGCAAGTCGAAAATATCACAGAACATTCCGAGCCTCTTTTCATAATCTGCTACAAAAGCTCGATTCTTAACCATACTGCGGGTTTGAATCCTTAGGCGCCGCATTTTTAACTTTTGAGTTTACTAGGACCATTTTTGAGAGTCACCCATTCTGACTTGGTCCCGAATGTAATCAACTCCAAGGCTCCATTGGCACATGAACACCCATCTCAACGAAGCACTCAACTGAATCATTTCCCTTGTAAATCACCTCTATACGAAGCATAAATCCTGAATCTTCCCAAAGCCTGAACATGAGTCAATAAGGCCAACTATAGCACACATTTATCAATTCCTTTGCTCAAACTACCACTTATGTTCTTTTCTCTTAGGTGTAATAACTCACCAATACGCCGATAACCCGAACCTCACAAATAGATAACCATGCAACACAATCGTAGGAGGTGGGACCCTCCCACTTAGTTTGAAGCTACTATTACATAAATTTGGAACCCACCAAGATTCTTTCTTCATTGTTGCATGATCTTACACAAGCAACCCGCCAAATTCCTCGAAATCCTTCTGTTAGCATTTCATGAACACTCTGAATCTCTAGCAACATTAACATATTCGACTTCTTACTGGATAGTCAGTAAAATCCTTTGCAGAAGTTTCGCCAACCACGCGACTGCTGACCTGCTCACAGGAGATAACCCACCTGTGAAAATTACACGCCGGCATCCTCCAACATCGCTGCACAGGGTACAATCATTACAACATCAATAACCCATCCTGAGCCCGTGCTCATTCACCAACTGTACTAGTCCATTCACTTCTTATGGACATCAACAAAATGTGCGGCAATATCTTCCAATTCAAAGTTATATTGCATCCTTCTTCGTATCAAGCAAATCCCTTTCTGTTGCATCCAATCCCCCGCCGTATAATAGCTAATATTTTAAATTAAGCATATGGACCCAATCACCGTTCACTAAAATTCCCAAAAACTCTAAACTTTTCCTCAAGGTGTGCAATTATCCTGCCACTAAACCCATATGCTACTCTGCCACTCTCCCACTTTGGTGAAACTCACTCCTTTAGGCAACTACTCGACTCCGGTTTCCCACACTTTGCATTCTAGGAGTTTGATCACCACAAGACACTTCCCACATGCCCTTCCTCATTCTTCGCTGCCCAGTCAAATACGTAGGAGGAAGGCCTTCCGCGATCGCGAATTACTTGCCAATTTCTCCCAAATGGCCTAGAAATGGTCCGAAACTACCCTGAAACTCACCCGAGCCCCTCGGGATCCCGTCTGAACATACCAACAAGTCTCAAAACGTATCACGGACTTAGTCGAGGCCTCAAATCACATCAAAGAATGCTAAAAATATGAAACACGCCCCAATTCGAGTATAATGAAACTAAGAAATTCCAATTTCTACATTCGACGCCGAAACCTATCAAATCACGTCCGATTGACATCAAATTTTACACACAAGTCACATTCGACATTACGGACCTACTCCAACTTTCAAAATTGGAATTCGAACCCGATATCAAAAAGTCCACTCCCGATCAAACTTCTCAAAAACTTTCAAATTTATAACTTTCGCTAAATGACCCCGAAATGACCTACGGATCTCCAAATCCACTTCTGGACGCGCTCCCAACACCAGAATCACTATACGGAGCTATTTCCAGACTCAGAATCCCAAACGTACATTGATAACATTGAAATTCATTTCAACCCAAATTTATGAAATTCTTCCAAAATGCTAACTTCCACAATAGGCGCCGAAAAGCTCTCGAGTCATCCAAAACCCGATCCGGACATACGCCCAAGTCCAAAATCATAATACGAACCTGTTAGAACCTTCAAATCCCCATTCCGAGGTCGTTTACTCAAAAATCACACTTTAGTCAATTCTTCCAACTTAAAGCTTCCGAAATGAGAATTTTCTTTCCGAATCAACTCCGAACTTCCTAAAATTCAATTCCGACCACGTATGCAAGTCATAATACTTGAAGTGAAGCTACTCAAACCGCTGAACGGCGCGCTAGAGCTCAAAACGACTGGTCGGATCATTATACCTACTTTCTTATGTTGGAAACTACTGTAATTGGACTTAGCTGTAGCTCGTCACTACTTTCAGTTCTTTATTTAGTATTGTTACTTGCTGAGTTGGTTGTACTCATACTACACCCTGCACCTCGTGTGCGGATCCAGGTTCTTCCAAATACGGCGACTGTTAGATCTCAGGGTCATATCAGTTGGAGACTATCAAGGTAGTTGTTTGGCGTCCGTTGACCTTGACTCTCTCTTCCTTTCGGTTATTGTACTTCTCTATATTTTTCAATAGTGTTTTTATCAGTCAGACTTTGTTATCATTTAGATGCTTATGTACTCAGTGATACCGGGTTTTGGAATTGTTTTATATCGGTATTAATGAGATTCTTGTATTGACTTTAAATATTATATTTTCAAACTTAAAAGAAATTGTGATTTATTGAGGTTATTGACTTGCCTATTATCGAGATGGGCGCCATCACGACAGGTGATATTTTAGGTCGTGACAAAAATATGGGTGATTAACTATTTTCTTTTAAGCATTTTGCCACCCTACTTGGCCCCAGCGGTGATTGGATTGACCATATGCCTATTTAACCTAAATTCGGCCTAAGTTCTGGGTCCTAATCTCTGGTAACAAACCTAATCTTTGGGCTTTTTAGTTTTAACATTGAGCAAAATATAAAAGGGATTTTTACCTACCTATACTATATATGAAACGTATTTATCCTCCCTAATTAAAGTTTTAATTTAATTACATGATCATATACAATTTATCAATTATATACAAATTAGTTTTAAATGATTATCCCTTGATTGTAGTCTTTTAGTTTGGTAAATCCCGAAATATTCTCACAATTCCTTACTTACCCAGACAAACCCCAATATTTTTAAGGAATTTTCCACTTTCTCTTTTTAAAATCAACCTTCTTTGTACGTCGATTTTACAAGGCTTTTTCTTCTAAAGCTCATAATTTTCTCTAATAATAGCGAAAAAAGGATTAATTTTTTATCGATTTACATTTTGCCATGGTTTTCTTGTTGGTGTTCCGATGGCAGGCTAGCAGTAGATGTATATTAATTATTTTGCTAGATTATTTTAATTGAAAATGTCAATCAATAAATTTTAAAGGTGTTTGACTCTCCACCATTGACAGCCATTAAAAAGTTTCGAAACTCTGAATTCGAATTCGTATTTTCAAAAAAAAATTTGTTTGGATTGGGTGTAATTCCAAATGATTGAAATATTCTATGGAGTTTATATCTCGATTTTGATGGTATTTGGTACAGATTAGATTTGATTTGATTAAATTTTCAGATTGAAATTCGAAGAAAAATTAGAAGAACACAACATATACAAAATTTACTAATAGGCCAAATCCACATCTGCGGTCAACTCTCCGCACCTGCGGCTCCGCAGGTGCGGTCAAACTACTGCATCTACGGTTCCTGACACTTCCTCCCAAATACGCTTCTGCGGCTCCCCTTCCGTACGTGCGGCGCCGCACCTGCAGTCCCCAACCATAGGTGCGAAAACACCAGAAGCAGCAATTTCAGCAGCTGCAATAACACCTCAACTCCTCCGGTAACCATCCGAAATCATCCGGAGACCCCCGGGACCTCAACCAAAAGAACAAACATATCCTAGTACCTTATACAAACTTGTTCCAATCATCAAAACACTTCAAACAACATCAAATCAACCAAAACACCTCGGATTCAAGCCTAAGTTCCTAAAATCTTCCGAATTCCGCTTTTGATCAAAACCCCAACAAAACCACATTCGAATAACATGAAATTTTGCACACATATCCCAAATGATCCAACAAAACTACTGCAACTCTCGAAATTCCATTCCGACCCCTATATCAAAATCTTGCCTATCAACCGGAGATCGCCAAAATATCAACTTCGCCAATTCAAGCCTAAATCTTCTCCAAACCTCCGAAACCCATTCCGATCACACTCCTAAGTCTCAAATTACCTCCTGAAGATAATTGAACCATCGGAACTCATATCCGAGCCCTCTAACACATAAGTCAACATCCGATTGACTTTTCCAACTTAAGCCTTCTTAAAGGAGACTAAGTGTCTCAAACTTCACCAAAATCATTACGGATTCAATCCGACCAACCCGATACCACAAAACACGGATAAACAAAACATAAAGAAGGAGAAATGGGGGAAACAGAGTGGTAACTCATGAGATGACTGGCCGGGTCATCACATCCTCCCTAACTTAAACAAGCATTCGTCCTCGAACGAGTCAAGAAACATACCTGAAGCCTCAAACAGGTGAGGATATCTGCTCCGCATCTCCCACTCGGTCTCCCAGGTAGCCTCCTCCACGGGCCGACCTCTCCACTGCAATTTAACTGAAGCTATATCATTTGACCTCAACTTCCGTACCTGACGACCCAAAATAGCTACTGGTCCACATCATAGGTCAAATCATCATCCAACTGAACCGTGCTGAAATCCAGAACATGAGACCGATCCTCAATATACTTCCGGAGCATAGAGACATGAAATTTCGGATGCACACTCGATAAGCTGGGTGGCAAAGCAAGCTATTAAGCCACCTCCCCAATCCTCCGAAGCACCTTGAAAGGTCCAATGAACTGCAGACTCAACTTCCCTTTCTTCCCAAATCTCATAACACCCTTCATGGACGAAACCTTCAACAGAACCTTCTCATCAATCATGTACGACACATCTCGCACCTTCCTGTCAGCATAACTCTTTTGCCTCGACTGTGCTATACAGAGCCTCTCCTGAATCACCTTCACCTTCTCCAACGCATCTTGTACCAAATCTGTACTCAATAGCCTAGCCTCACTGGGCTCGAACCAACCAACTGGAAATCTACAACGCCTCCCATACAATGCCTCATATGGAGCCATCTGAATACTCGCCTGGTAGCTATTTTTATAAGCGAACTCTGCAAGCGGTAGGAACTGATCCCATGACCCTCCGAAGTCGATGACACAAGCACGCAACATGTCCTCCAATATCTGAATAGTATGCTTGGACTGCATGTCCGTCTGAGGATGAAAAGTTGTGCTCAACTCAACCTGAGTACCCAACTCTCGCTGCACAGACCTCCAAAACTGCGAGGTAAACTGAGTGCCCCTATCTGAAATGATGGAAACTGGGACACCATGCAAACGAACAATCTCCCGGATATATATCTCTGCTAACCGCTCTGAAGAATAAGTAGTACAGATAGGTATGAAGTGCGCTGACTTGGTCAGCCGATCCACAATCACCCAAATAGCATCGAACTTCTTCAAAGTCCGTGGGAGTCCAACTACAAAGTCCATAATGATCCGCTCCCACTTCCACTCTAGAATATCCATCCACTAAAGCAAGCCACCCGATCTCTGATGCTCATATTTCACCTGCTGACAATTGAGACACCAAGCTACAAATCCCACAATGTCTTTCTTCATTCTCCTCCACCAATAATGATGTTTCAGATCCTGATACATCTTCCCGACTCCTGGATGAATGGAATACCGCGAGCTATGGGCCTCCTCCAGAATCAACTCCCGAAGCCCATCCACATTGAGCACACAAATCCGGCCCTGCATCCTCAACACTCCATCATCACCCATGGTCACATCCCTGGCATCATCATGCTGAACTCTATCCCTAGAGACAAGCAAATGCGGATCATCATACTGGCGCTCTCGGATGCGCTCATATAAGGAAGACCGAGAAACCACACAAGCCAATACCCGACTAGGCTCCGAAATATCCAACCTCACGAACCGATTGGCCAAGGCCTGAACATCAACTGCAAGAGGTCTCTTGCCAACTGGAATATATGCCAAACTCCCCATACTCACTGCCTTTCGACTCAAAGCATCGGCCACCACATTGGCCTTCCCCGGATGGTACAATATGGTGATATCATAATCCGTAAGCAACTCCAACCATCTCCACTGCCTCAAATTAAGATCCTTTTGCTTGAACAAATGCTGAAGACTGTGATGATCGGTGAACACCTCACAAGATACACCATACAAGTAATGCCTCCGAATCTTCAATGCGTGAACTATGGAAGCCAACTCCAAATCATGAACATGGTAGTTCTTCTCATGGGGCTTCAACTGTCGAGAAGCATAAACAATAACTCTACCCTCCTGCATCAAGACACAACCAATCCCAACTCTTGAAGCATCACAATACACGGTATATGAACCTGAAGCTGATGGCAAAACCAACACTGGAGCTATGGTCAAGACTGTCTTGAGCTTCTAAAAGCTCTCCTCACACTCGTCCGACCATACAAATGAAGCAACCTTCTGAGTCAACTTGGTCAAGGGCGATGCGATAGATGAGAATCCCTGAACAAACCGGCGATAATAGCCTTCCAAACCAAGAAAGCTGCGAATCTCTATAGCTGAGGACGGTCTGGGCTAACTCTGAACCGCCTCTATCTTCGTTGGGTCGACCTGAATACCCTCACTGGACACCACGTGTCCCAAGAATGCCACTGAACCAAGCCAAAACTCACACTTGAAGATTTTTGCATAAAGCTTATCCTCCCCCAATCTCTACAACACAACCCTCAAATGCTCCGCGTGCTCCTCCTGACTATGCGAATATACAAGAATATCATCAATGAAGACTATGATGAACGAGTCAAGATAAGGCCGGAACACGCTGTTCATCAAATGCATGAGCGCTGTTGGGGTATTGGTCAGCCCAAAAGACATAACCAGGAACTCATAATGACAATATCTGCTCCTGAGCCGTCTTAAGAATATCCGAATCCCTGATCTTCAACTGGTGATAACCTGAATGAAGATCAATCTTCGAGAACACCCTTGCTCCATGAAGTTGGTCGAATAAATCATCAATGCGAGGCAAAGGATACTTGTTCTTAATTGTTACCTTGTTCAATTGTCTATAACCAATGCACATTCTCATAGTGCCATCCTTCTTCTTCACGAACAGAACCGGCGCATCCCAAGGTGACACACTAGGCCGAATGAACCCCTTATCAAGGAGTTCCTGAAGCTGCTCCTGCAACTCCGCTGGTACCATACGATACGGCAGAATAGAAATAGGCTGAGTGCCCGGCACCAGGTCAATAGCAAAATCTATATCCCTGTCCGGTGGCATGCCCAGCAGGTCCGCAGGAAATATATATCAGGGAAATCCCTCACAACTAGAACAGAATCAATACTGGGAGTCTCAGCTCCGACATCCCCAACAAAGGCAAGATACGAAAGACAACCCTTCCCAACCATACGCTGGGCCTTCAAGAAAGAGATCACTCTACTAGGAACATAATCAGTCACACCTCTCCACTCGATCCGTGGCACACCCGGTATAGCCAATGTGACTATCTTAGCATGACAGTCTAGAATAGCGCGACACGGAGATAACTAATCCATGCCCAAAATGACATCGAAATCCACCATACTTAACAATAAAAGATCCACTCGGGTCTCCAGACCCCCAATAGTCACCACACACGACCGGTACACACGGTCTACAACAATAGTATTGCCCACCGGGGTAGATAAATGAAGAGGTAAAGCAAGAAACTCATGGGGCGTACCCAAATAACAAGCAAAGTATGATGATACATAAGAAAAGGTGGATCCGGGATCAAATAATACAGAGGCATCTCTGTGGCAGACTGAAACAATACCTGTAATAACAGCATCTGAAGTAATAGCATCGGGTCTGCCTAGAAGAGCATAGAAACGGGCCTGACCGCCCCCTGATCGACCTCCCTCTCTGGAGCGACCCCTGGCTAACTGACCTCCACCCCTAGCTGGCTGGGCGGGTGGTGGTGAAGCAACTGCGCTGAAGCCGATGGCTGGCCCCTCTACTGAGATGAACTAGAAAAACGACGAAGATACTGCCTCCACATATGACCCATCTCTCCACATTCATAGCAACTCCCAGGTGCTGGAGAAGGGGACTGAAGGGAACCCCTTGCACCGGAATGGTTAGCAGATGCACTCGGCATAGAAGAGCCCTAAACTGAGGGAGCACAGGATGAACTCTGAGTTGGAAGGGCACTAAGTGATGACTGGCCCTGATGCGAACTGTGAGAACCATGACCTGATGACGCCCCATGATATCCTGGGTGTGCTGGCTGAGCAGGCTTAAATGGACGGCCTCTGCCGTGCTGAAACTGGCCCATCGAAGGAGCACCACTGTAACTACCAGATCCTCGAGGCCTCTTGGCCTCCCTCTCCTCTCGCTCCTGGCGACGAACAAACTCAATCTCTTGGGCAATATCCACAACCTCCTCGAACGTAGCACCAGTCACCCTCCCTCTGGTCATAAGAATACGGAGCTGATAAGTAAGACCATCAATAAACCTCCTGATCATTTCTCTATCTGTCGGGACCAACCAGATGGCATGCCGAGCCGACTCGGAGAACCTCAACTCATACTACGACACGGTCATCTCCCCCTGATGCAACCAATCAAACTGCCTACGCAGCTCCTCTCTACGAGACTGCGGCACATATTTCTCTAGAAAGACAACGGAGAACTACTTCCAGGTAAGGGGTGCTGCACCAACAGGCCTACGCCTCTCGAAATCCTCCCACCAAGTGAAAGCAGGTCCTGAAAACTGATAGGTAGTAAAAGCGACCCCGTTGTTCTCCAAAATACCCGCGGTACGAAGCATCCTCTGACACTTGTCCAGAAAGCCCTGGGCATCCTCGCCCTCTACACCGCTGAAGGTCGAAGGCTGAAGCCTACCAAATCTCTGCAATCTACGCTTCTCGTCCTCTGGCATAGCAGGAACTTCATAGTCTTGAGCAGCTGCAACCGGCTGGGCGGGATGTGCCCCCGGCGTCTGAAGTCCTTACATGACCTGCTCAGGTGTGCAAGCGGCAGGAGTCTGACTACCTCTCCCGGCCTAAGAAGTAGTTGCAGCTGTAGTGGCTGAAACCGCCTGAGCTAGGCCGGTACAAACTAATAAGATCTGAGCCAAGGCCTCCTAAAGACCCGAAATGACAATGGGCACAGCTGGTGCCTGAGCTGGTGCTACTGGAGCGTCCACAGCTGGGACCTGGTCCTGAACTGGGGCAGCTAGTAGATCTATAGGTGTTGCCCTTGTTGCTCTGCCTCTACCACGACCACGATCGCGTCCTCGGCCTCTGGTGGCCACAATTGGTGGCACCGGTGGTCGTCCATCCTGTCCAGTAGCGCGTGTCCTCACCATCTGTGAGAGAAGAGAATAATAGAAGTTTAGTACTCGTATGAACATGTTCACACGACAAGAATTTCAAGAATATGAAGTTTTTCCTAAAGGTTCTGCAGCCTCTCGAGGATAAATACAGACTTCTCCATACCAATCCGCGAGACTCTACTAAACCTACTCATGACTCGTGAGACCTATGTAACCTAGGCTATAAAACCAACTTGTCACGACCCCAAACCCGGACCCGGTCGTGATGGCACCTCTCGTGAAGACAAGCCCAGCCAACTATTCCCTATTCGAAGTTAAACATCTAAACAACAAGAAAATAGTCTAAATCATGATTTAATAATACTAAGTAGCAGATAATATCATAACAATGCGGAAGAACAACCCAAACACAGCCCTAACCGGGGTGTCACTAGTCATGAGCATCTATAAGTCATAACACAAGTCTGCTAAGTCTGTGAATTAGTACAACTGTCTGATACAAGATAGAAATGATAAAGGAGGAGAAACACGGGACTGCGGACGCCAGGCAGCTACCTCGTGTACTCCGAATGTTCGCTTGAAGCTGGAAGAATCAGCACTCGGGAGCGGAACCAGCTACGCCTGAATCTGCACACAGGGTGAAGGGAGTAAAGTGAGTGCTCCAACTCAGTGAGTAACAAATGTAAATAACGACTGAAACTATATCAACAAAATCGCCCCTCGGGCTCAATCTCAAATCATAATGGGTACCCGCACTCACTGGGAGTGTGCAGACTCCTAGAGGGGCCCCTTACGACCCAAGCGCAATATCAAGCCATCTCGTGGTATCAAAACTAGGCCCTCGGCCTCATAACAATCAAGCCACCTCGTGGTGTACATATCTCAGGCCTTCAGCCTCAAATCAGTATCAGTGTTTCCTCACAACATAGGCCCTCGGCCTTACTCAGTCAAAAATCCTCACAAGCCCCTTCAGGCAATAGTAAAATAGTGTTTCTCAGCCCAAACATCATTTAAAATATCATTTAAGTCTTATAACTAAGTAAACATGGCTGAGTATGAAAGCAGTGGAAAGTAACATGACTAAGTTCAAGTAATAAGTCAAAACAGTGAGGAAATATCAATAAAAAGCCCCGAAGGGTTCAAATAGTTGGCACTAGGCCCAAATATGGCATTCAGCCCAAATAATGATGATAGCAAATAGTTTTCAATCGAATACGCGGTAAAAATATCAGTCAGGACGGACCAAGTCACAATCCCCAATAGTGCACGACCCCACGCTCGTCATCAAGCGTGTGCCTCACCTCAATATAGCACTACGATGTGACATTCGGGGTTTCAAACCCTCAGAACATCAATTACAATCATTACTCACCTTGAACCAGCTAAATCTCTAGCTCGCGACGCCTTTGCCCTTCGAATCGGCCTCCACGCACGTCGAATCTATCCAAAATTATAACGAGGACGTCAAAATATGCTAAAGGAACAAAGCCCAAGTGAAAACAATCAATAAAGGGCACAAATCCCGAAATTACCAAAACCCGACCCCCGGGCCCACATCTCGAAATTCAATAATTTTTACACCAATAGATTCCTTATCTCCCCACGAGTTCATACATATCAAAAGTTCATAAATCCGACCTTAAATGGTCCATCAAATCCTCAATTATAGGTCTCCAAATTCTAAACCCTAGGTTCCCCAAAATTCACCCTTAGCTCTAATCCATGAAATAATAGCATAGGAATGAGTTTCAAGTCCAAATTCCTTACCTCAATGACGTTCCCTTCAAATCCCTCTTTCAAATCGCCCAAAAAGCTCCAAAGCCGAAGTCAAAAATGGTGAAATAGCTCGACTTCGCGAAATGAAATAACTTAAATGTTCTGCCCAGTTGTTCAGCATTTGCGGCACAATAGCCGCTTCTGCAGTACCGCATATGCGGTCTTCCCTCCACTTCTGTGGAAGTCACTTAATAGGCCAAATCTGCATATGCGGTCAACTCTCCGCACCTGCGATGCAGTTGCGATCAAACTACCGCATCTGCGGTTCCTGACACTTCCTCCCGAATCTACTTATGCGGCTCCCCTTCCCCACGTGCGGCGCCTCACCTGCGGTCCCTAACCGCAGGTGCGAAAACACCAGAAGCAGCAATTTCAGCAACTGCAATAATACCTCAACTCCTCCGTTAACCATCCGAAATCATCCCGAGGCCCCCGGGACCTCAATCAAAAGCTCAAACATATCCTAATACCTTATACAAACCTGTTCCAATCATCAAAACACTTCAAACAACATCAAATCAACCAAAACACCTCGGATTCAAGCCTAAATTCCTAAAATTTTTCGAATTCCGCTTTTGATAAAAAACCCAACCAATCCACGTCCGGATAACCTGGAATTTTTCACACACATCCGAAATGACCCAACAAAACTACTGCAACTCTCGGAATTCCATTCCGACCCATATATCAAAATCTCGCCCATCAACCGGAAATCGCCAAAATATCAACTTTGCCAATTCAAGCCTAAATCTTCTCCAAACCTCCGAAACCCATTCCGATCACACTCCTAAGTCTCAAATCACCTCCCGAAGCTAACCGAACCATCGGAACTCATATCCGAGCCCTCTAACATGTAAGTCAACATCCGGTTGACTTTTCCAACTTAAGCCTTCGTAAAGGAGACTATGTGTCTCAAACTTCACCAAAACCATTCCGGATTCAATCCAACCAACCCGATTCCACAAAAACACGGATAAACAAAACATAAAGAAGCAGGAATGGGGGTAACGGAGCGGTAACTCATGAGACGACTAGCCGGGTCATCACAAAAATATTTTGGACTACTGTAAATAAATCAACTTCCAATTTATTACTTATTATATGTATTAACTGTTATTCCATCAAATTTACGATATAATGGAATTGAATAAAATATTTTGGTTCAAACATTTTAAGGAACAAGTAATAATCTAAAGCCACAAAATTAAACTTGTTGCGTCCATTCTAAATTAAATTTCATTATATTTGTCCACTACTTTCAAGAGCACTCTTTACAATAACAACAAAAATAACAAACCTAATATGTTCCCATCAGGTGAGGTCTAGGGAGGGTAATCTGTACGCCGACCTTACCCCTACCTAACAGGTAAAGAGACTGTTTCCAATAGACCCTCGGCATTTTCAAGAACACTCTTACTAAAAGAGTTGCAATAAGTAAAGAGTGTACTTTCAAGAACACTCTTTACTTATTGCAACTCCTTTAATAAGATGGCAGATATTATCTCCTCCCTAGCATGCCCCATAATTTGGGAATCGATTAGGGACAAAGGGGGCGTATATAATTTATTTAGTGAGCCAAATATACAAAGATGAACAAATAATGAAAATTAAGAAAAATGAGCAAAAGAAAAGAAAGAATGGGTACAAATAGAGACAAGGATAAATAAGTAGACCCAGGAAGTAAGTGCGACTCGATCCCTTGTCTCTACTTGTGCCCATTCTTTCTTCTTTTGCTGTCTCTACTTTACCTAGTTTGGTACTTTAACTAGGGGCGGCCAGACCCTTCTTGCTTTAGGTCCCAAAAATTTAAGGGCCCCAAAATTACTATTTTTTTTTATATATAGTATATCATTTGTTTAATTATTTCTTATTATTGATAAATTTATTTCCTTATATCTAATAATTTAACTTATTATTTATTTTCCTCACGTAAATGATACTCTCTCCGTCCTAATTTATATAAAAGTATTTGACTGGACATGAAATTTAGGAAACAAAGAAAGATTTTTGAAACTTGTAAACTAAAATAAATCATAGAAACTTATGTGATTAGAAACTATCTCATTAAGGGTAAAAAATGGAAAATGTAAAGTTGAATTGTTACCAAATATAAAAGGGGGGCTGACTAAAAAAAGGAGTCACATAAGTTGGGACGGAGGAAATATGTTTTTTAGGTTCTCTCATTTCAGTTGCAATCCAATCAACGCTAAATTTATTCAATTTTTTTTTACTTTATAAAACCAAGTTCTCATATTTTCATTTCACATACTCACTTATCTAATTTTTCAGAAAACAATGCTCATTATATATATATATATATATATATATATATATATATATATATATATATATATATATATATATATATATATAAGGCCTCTTTTTAAGCCTTTGCTTTAGGTCTCGGATGCTGTTGAGCCGCTCCTGACTTTAACCATCGCACCTATAGACATTAATGATTTTGGGTGCCAAAATTGAGTATAAAATATGCTATGTTGTATTAAATCACACTTCTCCATCGGTGCATGCGTCAGCGGTAGTTATCACACTTCCCTGTATATATATAACATGCACCTCCATGACCTGTGTTGTAGATATGTTTGACCCTACCAGAAATTTTATAGAGAAATAATTTGGTCATAATATAAATGTATACCAAAATTCTAAGTATCAAGTTGACCAGTCCTATCTCTTAGACCAGCAAAAAATGAACAACTCCTCAAGATGAATAAAAATGAACACGTCACGACCCGATCCTCCCTCTGTGAGATGTAGTGAAGGCACCTAGTCTCTACGACTAGGTAAGCCTAACATTTATGGAAAATAACCAAAAATGAAAGCAAAAACGTAACAACTAACAGCAATAGATATTTAAATAAATGATAGAGATGCCACCCGGCATGTACAATAACCAACTCTCGAAATATGCACAAAATATTTCCAAGACCAGGAACACCGTATGTCACAAGCTTTTAAGATTTTGTCTAACTGTTTCTATACATCAGTACTAGAAGAAGTAAATGAGGAACAACATAAAAAAGGATAGAAGGGGACTCTGAGGTCTACAGACGCTAGCAGATGTACCTTGAAGTCTCCGGAGCAGCAGCAAGTATGCAACTAATAGTGAGGCTGGTAGGAGGTACACACGAAAACATGCGCAGAAGAGTAGCATGAATACACCACAACGGTACCCAGTAAGTGCCAAGCCTAACCTCGGTCAAGTAGTGACGAGGTCAGGTCAGGGCACTCCTAGTACATATAAATTAAATAAGGCAGAATAAAATATCGCAGTATAATAAGAGACTGAATTTAACAAATAGATATTACAGAAGAATAACAGTACAAAATAGAGTAATAACAACAGGGGATCTCCCGAGATACCGTCTCGTAGTCCCAAAAGTAAATGTGCAGGGGGATCTCCCGGAATACCATTCCGTAGTCCCGAAGTAAATATGCAGGGGGGATATCCCAGGATACCGTCCCGTAGTCCCAAAGTAAATATGCAGGGGGACCTCCCGGAATACCGTTCTGTAGTCCCAAAGTAAGTACGAAGGTGAAACAATGGAAATAACAGTTACAATACGAAATCCTACAGTTTAGACCAAGTACAAGTTAGGAAAGAAGCAGGAAATCCTCTAAGCATGCTGCACAGAGTTCAGATAACCATTTAAGACACGTAGACATGCTATTCTAGGCTAAACAATATAATTACACATGCTAGTATAACTCAATTAAGGTGAAACAGGTTATAATTTTAAGTAAAATCGGATTTTATAACAAGTAGCCCGTGTACGCACTCGTCGCCTCACCTACACAGTGCCCACACATCACAACAGTACCAAATCCCAAGGGGAGTTCCCCCACACAAGGTTAGACAAGTCACTTACCTCGAACCAAGCTCAATCAATCGGTAACAATGCCTTTTCCACGAATATCCATCTCCGAATGGCCTAAGTCTAGCAAAAAGCAATTATAGACCATAAATATAACTATAATAAACTAATCTAATTAATGAAATCAAAGCTTAAGCAAGAAATTAGAAAATCGCCCCAAAAAGTTGATCCAGGCCCACATCTTGGAATCGGGTAAAAGTCATAAAATATGCATACTCATTCACTCACGAGATCACAGGTACCAAAACTATCCAAATCCAATGTTAAAATGCCAATCAAAATTCAAAATCTTTGTTGAAGAACTTCTCCCACTTTTTCCAAAATATTTCAACCCAAATCCGAAATTACAGGATGGAATTAATGATAGATTATTGGGATATAACCAAAATGTAGTGTAGAATCATTACCCAATCGATGTCTCTGAAAATCCCTCAAAATCTCGTCCCAATCCGAGCTCTCTATCTCAAGTTTTTATAAAAATAGCCAAACCCTCGATTTTGAAATATTTAATACCGCCCAGACATCCCTTCGTCGCGAACGCGGAAGGACCCTCGCATTCGCGAAGAGCAACTTACTCCAGCCCAAAATTTCTTCATCGCCAACGCGATGTCCTTATCGTGAATGCGAAGGTCACTCAACTCAACCCTACGCGAACGCGGGACCAATATCGCAAATGCATAGGCAAAAGGGCATGGGGACCCAGCTGGCCAGTTTCTCTATGCGAACGCGGGACCTCCACCACAAACGCGTAGACCAACTACCTCAGTGCTTCACGAACGCGGGACCTCCATTGCGAACACGAAGCACAAAATCCCACTTGCCTCTAGTTCCTTTTCGCGAACGTGGGACTCCATTCGCAAACGCAAAGAAGGAAACCAGAACTGAAGATATAAGAAAATCTGCAATCTTTCCTAAGTCCACAATGATCCGGTAACCACCCAAAATCAACTCGAGGCCCCCGGGACCTCAACCAAACATACCTAACATTCCTAAAACACTATACGAACTTAGTCGAGCCCTTAAAACACATCAAACATCAACGAAATCACGAATCATCCTCCAATCTAAACTTAATGAACTTGAACCATTAAAATTCTACAGCCGATGCTGAAACATATCAAATCACGTCTGATTGACCTCAAATTTTGCACACAAGTCATATTCAACATTACAGTCATACTCCAACTTACGGAATCAGAATCCGACCCCGTTATCAAAAATTCAACTTTTGCCATTTCAAGCCTAATCAGCTCTAGACCTCCAATTCACAGTCTGGACATGCTCCTAAGTTAGAAATCACTCAACGGAGCTAACGAAACCGATGGAACTCCATTCCGAAGTTTTCAACATACAGTCCCGACTATGGTGAAAATCCTAAGACTTAAGTTTCCGTTTCAGGGATTAAGTGTCTCAAAACACTCCAAAACCAAAAACAAAATCTCCCGGCAAGTCACATAAGCATAAAAAGATACGGGGGATGCAGTAAATAGGGGATTAGGGCTGTTACTCTCAAAACGACCTGCTAGATCGTCACATCCTCCCCCTATTAAAACAATTGTTCGTCCTCGAACGAGCATAGAGACATACCTGAAGTGGTGAAAAGATATGGATAACGGTTGCGCATATCATGCTCGATCTACCAAGTCGCCTCCTCGGCCGGCTGACCCCTCCACTTAACCTTTATTGAAGCAATGTTCTTCGATCTCAGCTTTCGAACCTGCTTGTCTAAAATAGCCACCATCTCCTCAACATAAGATAAATCCTTGTCCAACTGGACTGAGCTGAAATCCAACACATAAGACGGATCATCGTGATACTTCCGGAGCATAGAAACATGGAATACTGGATGAACTCCTGCTAGACTGGGAGGCAAGGCAAGCTCACAAGCAACCTCCCCAACTCGCCGCAACACCTCGAATGTGCCAATAAACCTCTGGCTCAGCTTACCCTTCTTTCCGAACCTCATAAAGCTCTTCATAGGCGAAACTCGGAGCAAGAGCCGCTCTCCAACCATGAATGCAACATCGCGAACCTTCCGAACCGCACAACTCTTCTGTCTGGACTGGGCTGTGTGAAATCTATCCTGAATCACCTTAATCTTCTCCAAAGCATCCTGAACCAAGTTTGTACCTAATAATCTAGCCTCGTCCGGCTCGAACCAACCCACTGGAGACCGACACCGCCTACCATATAGAGCCTTATATGATGCTATCTGAATGCTCGACTGATAACTGTTGTTGTAGGAAAACTTTGCAAGTGGCAAGAACTTATCCCAAGAACCTCCAAACTCATTCACACACGCACGAAGCATATCATATAGTATCTAAATAGTGCGCTCGGACTATCCATCCATCTCAGGGTGAAATGCTATGCTCAACTCAACTCGAGTACCTAACTCATGCTCTACAGCCCTCCAGAATCGTAATGTAAAATGCGTACCCCTGTCAGAGATGATAGATACCGGTACGCCATGAAGCCTGAAAATCTCATGGATATAAACTTGAGCCAGTTGCTCGGAAGAATAATTAGACATACAGGAATGAAATGAGCTGACTTGATCAGCCTATCCACAGTCACCCAAACTGCATCAAACTTCCGTTGAGTCCGTGGGAGTCCAACAATGAAATCCATAGTGATCCGCTCCCATTTCCACTCCGAAATCTCTAATTTCTGAAGCAATCCACCCGACCGCTGATGCTCATACTTCACCTGTTGCAAATTTAGACACCAGGCTACATATTCCACTATGTCCTTCTTCATTCTCCTCCACCAATAATGTTGCCTCAAGTCTTGATACATCTTCACGGCACCCGGATGAATGGAGTACCGCGAGCTATGAGCCTCCTAGAGAATCAACTCACGCAAACCATCTACATTGGGCACACATAGCCTTCCCTACATCCTCAATGCACCATCATCTCCAAATGTGACCTCCTTAGCACCACCGTGCTGAACCATGTCCTTAAGAACAAGTAGATGGGGGTCATCATACTGATGCTCCCTGATATGATCATAAAGAGAAGACTGAGAGACCACACAAGCCAACACTCGACTAAACTTAGAAACATCCAATCTAACAAACTGGTTGGCCAAGGCCTAAACATCCAATTCCAACGTCCTTTTCTGCTGGTAGATATGCTAAGCTCCCCAAACTCTCCGCCATACAAATCAAGGCATCGGCCACCACATTGGCCTTACAGGGGTGGCAAAAAATGGTGATATCATAATCCTTAAGCAGTTTTAGCCACCTTCGCTGATATAAGTTAAGATCCTTCTGCTTGAACATATACTGCAAACTTCGATGATCAGTGTAGATCTCACAAGGGACATCGTACAAATAGTGTCGCCAAATCTTCAAGGAATGAACAATTGCTGCTAACTCAAGGTCATGGACAGGATAATTATTTTCTTGCACCTTCAGCTGTCTGGACGCATAGGAAATCACCCTACGGTCCTGCATCAACACCGCGCCGAGACCAATCCGCGATGCATCACAAACAGTATAAGACCCGAAAACCTGTAGGCAATATCAATACTGGGGCTGTAGTCAAAGCTGTCTTGAGCTTTTGAAAGCTCTTGCACTCCTCGGTCCACTTGAATGGAGCATCCTTCTTGGTCAGCCTGGTCATAGATGCTGCAATAGATTAGAAACCTACTACAAATTGACGGTAATACCCCTTCAAACCATGAAAACTCCGGATCTCAGTAGCTGAGGACAGTCTGGACCAACTCTGCACTGCTTCCACCTTCTTCGAATACACCTTGATCCCCTCAATCGACACTACGTGAACCAAAAATGCCACGGAATCTAACTAGAACTCACATATTGAGAACTTTGCATATAATTTCTTTTCTCTCAAGGTCGGAAGCATAGTCCTCAGGTGTTGCTCATGATCCTCCCGACTTTGGGAGTACACCAGAATGTCGTCAATAAACACAATGATGAAAGAGTCAAGATAGTGCCAAAATACACTCTACATCAAATTCATAAATGCTACTGGGGTGTTGGTCAGCCTATATGACATCACAAGGAACTCGTAGAGACCATACCGAGTCCTGTAAGCAGTCTTCGGGATATGTGGCTCCCGAATCTTCAACTGATGATAACCTGAACGCAAGTCTATCTTGGAAAACACTCTTGCACCCTGTAACTGATCAAATAGGTCATCAATACGAGGCAAATGACACATGTTCTTCACAGTGACTTAGTTCAACTGTGATAATCAATGCACATACGCATAGAACCATCCTTTTTCTTCACAAACAAGACCGGAGAAACTCATGTCGACACACTAGGACGAATGAAGCCCTTATCAAGCAATTTCTATAACTGATCCTTCAACTCCTTCAACTCAGGAAGAGTCATACGATATGGAGGAATAGAGATGGGCTGAGCACCCACCAGCAAATCAATACCAAAGTTGATATCTCTGTCAGGTGGCATGTTCGGAAGAACAGCTAGAAATACATCAGGAAAATTCCTCACTACTGGGACTGGCTCAACTTTAGGGGTATCAATAATGACATCTCTCACATAAGTTAGATACGTGTCACACCCCTTCTCAACCATTCGTTGAGCTTTAAGAAATGAAATAACTCTGCTGGGAGTGTAATCTAAGGTAACTCTCCACTCTAACCGTGGTAAACCTAGCATAGCCAGTGTCATGGTCTTGGCGTGACAATCAAGAATAGTATAATGGGGCGAAAACCAGTCCATGCCCAAGATAATATTAAAATCTACCATACTGAGCAATAAAAAATTGACTATGGTCTCAAAATCACTAATAACAATCAAACACGACCGATACACACGGTCAATAACAATTGTCATACCTCCTTTTTTACACACCTACCCCAAAGGATAATGTATAAGGGAGTTTTTCCATTTAAAGTGACATTATTCGAAATGGAATTATTTATTTAGTTTTAGAGTCGCCACTTGGGAAAGGATTGACTTTTGGTGTCCCAAGTCACCGGTTTAATTTGAATCCCAGATCGAGGAAAATTTCGACTTCCCATTTGGAGTCTGCGAACCAGAAATTCTGAATAAGGAATTCTGTTGACCCGAGGGAAGGTGTTAGGCACCCCCGGATCCCGTGGTTCTAGCACGGTCGCTTAAATTATTATAATTGGCTAAAAATCTGATTTTAATACATGTTTTAAGTTATGTGCTTTTTCAATTTAAACTGCTTTTATTATTATTTTTAAAGAGAATTGCAACGTCGTGAAAACGCGTCTCGAACCACGTCACATAAATGCACCCGCGGTTTTTTGACACATTTCAACTTCGTTGAGATTTGGATTTGGGTCACATAAATGTGCACCCGTATTTAAGAAGGTAATATTATTAAATGCCGGGCCTAAAGCAGCTAGCGTATTATTAACTTTGCGGGAGGCCATGAAATTCGCTAAATGGCACGTCCCAAATTCTAAGGATTTTAATAGAAGTATTTTAGGAGGGCCACGCAATTTATGATTTTTGTTTGGCGCGGCACACCTCGATTTCATTTTTAAAGGATACTAGGTCGTGGGTTATGGAAGGAGTTATTGTGGAAGTCAAAAAATATTTTGGCCATTTAAGGTATTGACAAGTTATCCCCATTTAGAGACGCTCACAAATTACTACCCTATTTTTGTAATTATGAGATAATTATCTATTAGAAAAGAATGAGCTAACCATTAATCTATAACTAAAATCAATGAGGCATGAAAATTAGACTTCTTCGGCCCAAGACCATTGTCAAAAGTTGACAAATCTGTCATGCTAATCCCAACTCTAAAACAAAGCATTAGTGAATTCTTCAAGAAAATCCAATACAAAGCACAACATTTCATGTACCCACTTGACAATTAATAAAACCATTTCAAAGAACTTCGAGCAATTTCCAACAATACCTAACTAAATCACGTACAGTAGTGACAGCCTTTGAGTAAACCGACATTTTGTCCATACCGTGACTTTGCTATTTAAATCAGACAATCACCCACGACTTATTCATCAATTAAACGATAAAAATCCAACAACCAAAGATAATAAAATTACTCTATATCAAACAAACACAAAGAAGCAATTTGACAATTACCAAAATTAGCTGAGAAGATCAACACTGATACAGTAATATTATCAAAGTGCTAGAAAAAAGAAGCTGACCTTTAAAGAACAACAGCTTTAGAATTGATTATATATTGAATCGCTTTGAATACATTGGAGAAAATGGTACCGATATAACTCTAACTTCATCCAAACCATCAACCATAGAACCTCGAAACAGGGACCTCGACGAACTTGACGGACGGAGCTCAGCAAAATTTCAACAACATCCAACAACTCTAATCGGCAGAAAATCACTCGAAATTCCAGAAAAAATTGGAGCAAAAGAGTAGAAATTTGAATAGCCTTCAAACACTTTATTTTTTTCATTTTTTGTTCATTTTTTCCTTTTGAATCTGACCATTTCTCTTATGTGTGTTTCCTTTCAATTTGATGGAAAGAGGGCTACGAAGATGGGGAAGGGAAAATGGCTGGATCGGGATTTTTGAAAGGGCTGGTTTTGTTGAAGAGATCAGGGGTAATGGCTGATACTCAGAGGAGGAGATCCAATGAGCTGCTGTGCCCTTTTTGCAAGGGGTAGGGGTCTAATAATGTCTGGGTTTATTTAGAGATTAGGTACTATTATATAGGGTAGGGATTAGGTTAGAGGTATGGGCCTATGAATTATGGGCTTGAGAATTATGGACTAGGTAAGAAAATTTGGGTCTAATTTGGGTATAAGAACTAGCTCAATATCCAATCAAATCTTTTCTTCAAAATCTTTTCTTATCTTTTCCCTCCTTTTTTTTTTAATTAAAAATCCTAAAATTAAAATCCTAGATTATCTAAAATTGTGAAATTAAACTAATTATAAAAACTATAAATATTGCTTAATTCTAAATTAAAAGAGAAAAAATCAATAACCTAAAAATAAAAAGGGAAAAATGTAGAAAAGGCCATTTTTGTGATTTTTATTTTTAATAAAGCAAATAATTAATTAATTAATCCTAAAAATATAAAAATAAAGCCTAAATGCCATGCGAGATATTTTGGTATTTTTCATGATTTAAATAAAACTTAAACATGCACAAAATGCAAACAATTAAATAAAATTCTACAAAAATTTCTAAAATGGCAAATAATTAACAAAAATTTATTTTCTTGGGATTTTATAGGAGCATTTCATATAGGGCAAAAATCACGTGCTTACATCAATAGAATCTCCCACGGGTGTAGACACATAAACAGGAGAACTGTCACGACCCAATTCCATTATAGGTCATGATGGCGCCCAACACCATCGCCAGACAAGCTAACTCGAAAATATTAATAAGTCCTCATTTTATCTTACTGAAACAATTACAACAATTTCTTAATTTGAAGTTAAGACAACTGATAATTAGTAACGTACAAAAATAATTATACAATCCGAAAAGAATAGTCTACCAATGTGTGTGCCAAGACCTGGTGTCACAAGTTTGTGGGCAACTAGTAGAATTTACAAAAGAATAAATCTATCCTACTGTCTGGAATAGAATAGACAGCCAAAAATAAAGAGACACTCCATCATGCTGTTGAACGACATAGGAAGGGAGCAGCTCACCGTGGAAGTCTCGGACTATGATCAAGAACCCGCACCAGACTGGTAGCCAAATGTACCTGCCTCAGATCCTATACAATTACGTACAGAAGCGTAGTATGAGTACATAGACAATATGTACCCAGTAAGTATCCCGTCTAATCTCGAAGAAGTAGAGACGAGAGGTCGACTTGATACTTACTAGGGTCAAATAATATAAGAAAGTGTTACACTAAGCATGGAAGTCACAGTTAAATAACAGTTTATAGCAAGAAGGGATAAGTCATGTTCTAGATAATATCATAGTTAGCCACTTACATTTCAAAGCATTTAACAAAGTAATTCATGAATAATATTTCACATAGATATCATGCGCACGTTATGCTGAGGTCGTACAGCCCGGTCCAACAGAAAATAAACTGTGCTCTGCCAGAGGGTCGAATGGCGCGAACCATAGATGCATCTATTTCTACCGAAGTGATCGACCCGATCCACAAATATCAATTGTCATCAAGAAGGTGCATAAAGGCGCATTTTATATTCAAATAATTCATACAAGTGTTCAAACAAGTGCATACGTTCACATATGTTCATTTCCAAGTCTCTAGCATACCTTAAGTGATCTTATTAGCATGAAAGGATATAAACATTCACAAATATGGCATGATACGGGTCCTAAACAACCCGGAAAACAAACATAGTAGTAGCTACGTACGGACTCTCGTCACCTAGTGCGTACGTAGCCCCCGCATTTAGTGGCAATTTATTCAATTATTACACCTATGGAGACAATTCCCTCTTACAAGGTTAGAAAGGAAACTTACCTCTCTCCAAAGCGTACTTCCAATACCAAGAACGTGCTTAAACCCTCAATTTGAGCCGAACGATCCAAAACTAATTAAAAGAGGTAGGAACTAGTCAATACAAGCTCACAAGTTCACATTCTAACTATTAAAGTAATTTCCCAACCCTAAACACATATTTCCTAAAATCCGACCCCGGGCCCACGCGCCCGAATTCCGGAATTTTTCAAAGAAAGTTGTTCTTTATAACCTAAGGATTAGTAATATATGAGTTTTACTTCATTCCATAACAAATTTCGTGGTTAAATCTAACTTTTATCAAAACCCTAGGTTTTGCTCTAATCCCATGATTTTTCCTTAATCTTTGTGAGTTAATCTACCCAAGGCTCAAGTATTAAACTAGAAATAAGTAGGATGAACTTACCTCAAGATGCTAGGTGGAATTCCTCTCTTTAAAAGCTCCCAATCACCCAAACAATGGTGGAAATGTGTAAAAAAATAACATATTCCCGTATTAAATGAAGGCACTGCCTTCAGAGATTTTCGCACCTGCGGTCAGGGGATCGCACATGCAGTTTCGCTTCTGTGAGAGGGGGTCCGCATCTTTGGAATTGGCCAGGCGGACTGGGACCGCTTCTGCGGTCTTGAAGTCGCTCCTGTGCGACCACTTCTGCGGAGAAGGATCCGCATCTGCGGTTCCTAGGCTCCTCCCCTTGGCCGCTTCTGCGATGAATCGATCGCACCTGCGGTCTCGCACCTGCGGTCTCGCACCTGCGGCTGACCAAACGCAGGTGCAGTTATGACAGATAGCTGGAGCTTCAACTCCTTGCCAATTTTTCCAACTTCACTCGAGCTTCGTCCGATTGACGCTCGGGGCTCCCGGGCCCCGCCCGAACATACCGACAAGATTGAAATCATAAAACGAACTCGCTCGAACCTTCGGAACGCCCGAAACAACGCTAAAGCTAAGAATCACCCCCTAAAACCAATTGAATCAAACTTATGAACTTCAAGTTCTTCAATTTACTTCTAACGCGCCAAAACGTACTTATACTACTCGGATTGACACCAAATTTTGCTTGCAAGTCTTAAATGTTATATTGGAACTGTAACGGGATCCGGAACCAACATACGGGCCCGATACCAACATGATCAAGCATTATTCAATTTCATTAAATCCTTAGAGTTTTAGTTTAGCAATTTCTAACAAAAATTCATTACTCGGGTTAGGGACCTCAGAATTCGATTTTGGGCATACTCCTATGTCCCATATTTTCCCACGGACCCTCCGGTACCATCAATACACAAGTCCGGGTCCGTTTACTAAAAATGTTGACCAAAGTCAAACTTAGCCTTTTAAGAAAATCTTAGGGAATCAAGTGTGCCTATTTCAACCCCAACTCTTCCAAATCCCGAACCAACCATCCCTGCAGGTCGTAAATTAGTTAAAGCAAGCGCGGGAAGTCTTATTTAGGGGAACGAGGTTCTAAAAAGCAAAATGAACAGTCGGGTCGTTACATTCTCCACCTATTAAACAAACATTCGTCCTCGAACGGACATAGAAAAGTACATGAGCTAGGAAAAAGATGGGGATATCTGCTCCGTATGTCCTCCTCGAACTCCAAGGTCGCCTCCTCAACTGGTTGGCCCCTCCACTGGACCTTTACTGCGGAAATCCTCTTGGATGTCAACTGGTGATCCTGCCTATCAATAATGGCAACTGGCTCCTCCTCATAACTCAGAATCTCATCCAGCTGAATAGTACTGAAGTCTAGCACATGGGACAAGTCAGCGTGATACTTCGGCAACATCGATACATGGAAAACTGGATAAACTCCCGATAAGCTGGGGGGTAAAGCAAGCTCGTAAGCAACCTCGCCAACTCGTCTCAATACCTCAAATGGGCCAATAAACCTTGGGCTCAGCTTGCCCTTCTTCCCAAATCTCATAACACCCTTCATCGGCGAGACTTTCAAGAGGACCTTCTCGCCAACCATGAATGATACATCACGCGCCTTCTGATCCGCATAACTCTTCTGTTTGGACTGAGTTGTGCGAAGTCTCTCCTGAATCAACTTTACCTTTTCCAAGGCATATTTCACCAAGTCTGTACCGTACAACTTAGCCTCACCAGGCTTAAACCAGTAGGAGAACGACATTGCCGATCATATAAAGCCTCAAATGGAGCCATCTCTATGCTGGACTGATAGCTGTTGTTGCAATAAAACTCTGGCAAGGGCAAGCACTGATCCCACTACCCTCCAAAATAAATCACACATTCTCTAAGCATGTCCTCCAAAATTTGAACTCTCCGCTTTGACTATTCGTCGGTCTGAGGATGGAATGCTGTTCTAAGCTCCACACGGGTCCCCAACTCACTCTGAACGGCTCTCCAGAAATGGGAAGTGAACGGAGGGCCTCTGTCTTATATGATGGAAACAGGCACACCGTGCAACCGGACTATCTCCCGAATGTAAATCTGAGCATACCTCTCTGAGGTATAAGTAGTCGCCACTGGAATAAAGTGGGCCGACTTGGTCAACTTGTCAATAATGACCCACACTGAATCAAACTTTCGCAAGGTCCGGGGAAACCCAACTACAAAATCTATAGTAATGCGCTCCCCTTCCACTCAGGTATAGGCATCTGCTGAAGTAGGCTACCTGGCCTCTAGTGTTAATACTTAACCTGCTGGCAATTCAAGCACCTAGCCACATACTCCACTATGACTTTCTTCATCCTCCGCCACCAATAATGCTACCTCAAGTCACGATACATCTTCGTAGCACCCGGATGAATGGAATACTGCGAACTGTGTGCCTCCTCTAGAATCCTCTCCCTCAGACCATCAACATTAGGAACACATAGGCAACCCTGGAGTCACAGAACACCATCCTCGCCAATAGAGACCTCCTTGGCACTAACCTGTAGCACTGTCTCTCTGAGAACCGCCAAATGTGGGTCATCGAACTGCCGGGCCTTGATCTACCCCAATAGTGAAGACTGAGCAACAACACACGCAAGAACTCGGCAGGGCTATGAAATATCTAACCTCACAAGTCTGTTAGCCAAGGACTGAATGTCCAAGGCTAGTGGCCTCTCCTCTGCTGGAATGAATGCCAAGCTACCCAAACTCTCTGTTTTCCTGCTTAAGGCATCCGCGACCACATTTGCCTTGCCTGGATGATAAAGAATGGTGATGTCATAATCCTTCAGTAACTCAAGCCATCTACGCTGCCTCAAATTGAGATCCATCTGCTTGAACAAATATTGTAAGCTACGATGATCAGTATAAACCTCACATGACACCCCATACAGGTAATGCCTCCATATCTTAAGAGCATGAACAATCGCGGCCAACTCTAAATCGTGCACATGATAATTCTTCTCAATACACAACTCAATCCCACGCGTGAAGCATCGCAATATAGCGTATATATCCCTGAACTAAAAGGCAACACAAGAACTGGTGCTGTAGTCAAAACTGTCTTGAGCTTCTGAAAGCTCGCCTCACAATCATCGGACCAACAAAATGGAGCACCCTTCAGGGTCAATCTAGTCAGAGGTGATGCAATAGATGAAAAGCCCAGCACGAATCGTCTGTAATAACCTGCTAACCCTAGGAAACTCCTGATCTCGGTCACTGAAGTAGGATGTGGCCAACTCTGAACTACCTCAATCTTCTTGGGATCCACCTTAATACCCTCTCCTGACACAATGTGCCCTAAGAATGCCACTGACTCTAGCCAAAAATCACAATTGGAGAACTTAGCATATAGCTTCTGCTCTCGCAAGGTCTGAAGCACTACCCTCAAATGCTGCTCGTGCTCCCCCAAGCTACTGGAGTATATCAAGATGTCGCAATGAAGACGATGACAAATGAATCAATATAAGGTCTGAACACCCTGTTCATCATGTCCATAAATTCTACTAGGGCATTAGTCAAGCCAAAGGACATCACCAGAAACTCATAATGGCCATATCTAGTCCGAAATGTAGTCTTCGAAATATCCGAGTCCTGAACCTTCAACTGATGGTACCCTGACCTCATGTCGATCTTAGAGAACACCCTAGCACCTTGCAACTGGTCGAACAAATCATCAATGGCGGAAACGGGTACTTGTTCTTGATGGTAGCCTTGTTCAACTGGCGGTAATCCATACCGCTCGGTAGTTTGAGTGATTTTGCCCAATTTGGCTTTCTCCAGTCCAAATGGGTATTGCACAAATCAAGTGATATACGATAAAGTCGGGTCTTACTATCTCTAGTTTGACCCTTTAATTGGGGCTATCAATTTTTTGAGTTCATCCCAGTTTCTTGATAGCCAAGTTTTCCTAGACTTAGTCTCTCTTTCTCAAGTAGAGATTGAGTCAATTTGGCATGAATCAATGTTTGTAACCATTAATTCTTGAATACACGCACGAAAAAGGCTAAATATCACTAACCCAATCACAAACAAGCCCTAAATCAGACACCCATTAAGTACCGACACTAGGGTTGGGCCACAACCCTAGCTAGAAATTTAGCTACTCATGAGTTGATTTTGACTTCTTTGGCCCGTTTCCCAATATTCCTGTACAAAAGCACATTTTTTTAGTTCTTGGGAATACTTTAAGCATTTTTGAGCTAAAATGCAAGTAAAAGAGAGCAAATAAGCGGTCAAAATCCCTACTTGTCAACTCCCCCAAACATAAGCTTTGCTTGTCCCAAGCATTAAGTCAATTCTCACATCCACTAGAAAAAGGGATATTTTAGCTAGCCTAAGGCGTATCAATTACTCATCANAACTCCTGATCTCGGTCACTGAAGAGGATGTGGCCAACTCTGAACTACCTCAATCTTCTTGGGATCCACCTTAATAACCCTCTCCTGACACAAATGTGCCCAAGAATGCCACTGACTTCAGCCAAAAATCACAATTGGAGAACTTAGCATATAGCTTCTGCTCTCGCAAGGCTGAAGCACTACCCTCAAATGCTGCTCGTGCTCCCCCAAGCTACTGGAGTATATCAAGATGTCGCAATGAAGACGATGACAAATGAATCAATATAAGGTCTGAACACCCTGTTCATCATGTCCATAAATTCTACTAGGGCATTAGTCAAGCCAAAGGACATCACCAGAAACTCATAATGGCCATATCTAGTCCGAAATGTAGTCTTCGAAATATCCGAGTCCTGAACCTTCAACTGATGGTACCCTGACCTCATGTCGATCTTAGAGAACACCCTAGCACCTTGCAACTGGTCGAACAAATCATCAATGGCGGAAACGGGTACTTGTTCTTGATGGTAGCCTTGTTCAACTGGCGGTAATCAATGCACATCCGCATGGTCCCATCCTTCTTCTTTACGAACAAAACTGGTGCACCCCAGGGTGACACACTTGGTCTAACAAACCCCTTTGCTAATAACTCCTCAAGCTGCTCCTTCAACTCCTTCAACTCTTACGGAGCCATACGGTACGGTGGAATAGATATAGGCTGGGTGCCTGGAGCAAAATCAATACAGAAACCAATATCACGATCCGGTGGCATGCTAGGAAGGTCATAAGGAAACACATCGGCAAACTCCTGGACTACTGGAACTGAATCAATCGTCGGAGACTCTGCGGTGGTGTCCCGAACAGCTAGATAAGCCAAACAACCCTTCTCGACCATATGTCGAGCCTTCAAAAAAGAGATAACCCGACTAGATGTATTAACTGAGGAACCCTTCTACTCCAACCTTGGCAAATCTGGCATTGCTAATGTAACAGTCTTGGCATGGCAATCTAGGACGGCATGATATGGGAATAACCAATCCATGCCCAGGATGACCTCAAAATCGGTCATGTTAAGCAACTGAAAATCTGCTCTAGTCTCGAAACCGCAAAATGTAACCACACAGGACCGGTAGATCCGATCCACAACCACAGAATCGCCCACAGGAGTGGACACATGAACAGGAGTACCCAAAGGATCACGAGGAATATTCAGGAAATAAGCAAACAGAGATGATACATATGAATAGGTAGAAACTGGATCAAATAACACTGAAGCATCCCTACTGCACACGGAGATAATACCTGTGATAACGGCATCTGAGGCCAATGCATCTGCTTTGGCTGAAATGGCATAGAATCTTGCTGGAGTGCCGGCTGGCTGGCCTCCACCTATCTGAGCAGAAACTGGCTGACCTCTCCCTGACTGGCCTCCACCTCTAGGACGACCTCTACATGTCTGACCCCCGCCTCTAGGTAGCTGGGCAACTAGTGCTGAAATCATGGGCTGCTGACCATGTTGTACTGCCTTGCCTCGAAGCCTGGGGCAGTATCTCCTAATATGAAAAAGTTCTCCGCACTATAAACAACCTCGCGGTGCAGCGACCTGCTACCCTGATGGATGACCCTGATGGCTTGTAGCCCCACTGGACGAAGCCTGGATAGCCGTTGGACAGTATGAACTCTCCGGCATAGCACTAAAATAGGAACCAGAAGAACCCTGGGACCTGAATACCCACTGGAGGAACCCTGAATAGCTGGCGGGTGGTAAGAACTCTCTGGTATGGCACTGAAATAAGGGCGCGCTGGAGCACCTCGAGGAGGTGGTGGTGCTGAATATAGGGGCCTGCTAGGCTGACCCCTCCCAAACTGACCTCTGCCCCTAGCCAGGGCACCTCTGAACTCTCTTGAGAATCTAGCCCTCTTGTCCTGCTGCATCTTCTCCCTACCTCTCAGACGATAGCCCTCAATCCTCCGAGCAATTTCCACAATTAGTAGATAAGAAGTCCCCATCTCCAACTCTCGGGCCATGTTGGCCCTAATGCCAGAATGCAACGCTGCAATGAACCTCCGCACCCTCTCTGCGTCAGTAGGTAGTATCATCAATACATGGCGGGATAACTCAGAAAACCTCGCCTCATAGTCGGTCACGGACATCTAACCCTGCTCAAGCTGCCCCAACTGATACCGCAGCTCTTCCCTCTCAGAGGGGGGAATATACCTGTCCAAGAATAACTGTGTAAACTTGCTCCAAGTGATGGGAGGAGAACCTGCTGGCCTGCCAAGAACATAAGACTGCCACCATCTACGGGCCCTGCCCTCCAGCTGGAAAGTAGTGAAGTCAACCCCATGCGACTCCAATATCCTCATATTGTGCAGTCTGAACCTGCACCTATCAATGAAATCTTAGACATCCTCATGACGCTCACCCCCGAAGACAGGAGGATGAAGTCTAGTCCATCTATCAAACAACTTCTGGGGGTCACCATCCACAACTGGTCTAGGCTTGGGCACCACTGCAGCAACTGGCTGAGCCCTATTTGCGGGTAGTGCACCCAAAGACTGATACACAGCAGTTGCATGACCAGGAGCCTAAGCAGTAGGGGTCTGTGCTCCCCCTCCTGCCTGTGATATAGCTGGATTCGCTGGAAATAAACTAGCCTGAGTCATGGTGTCCATGAATCGTAGCATACGACCCATGACCTCCTGGAAACCCGATGCTGTCATAAAGTCCGTCGGGGTAAGCTCAGTTGCGGGCTCCTCGCCCTGCTCCTTAATGATAGGATCTCCTGCAGGATCTGCTGTTGGTGCTACTGGAATAGCTCTGGGATGCCCTCGTCCCCTACCTCGGGCCGGTGCCCTCCCCCGGCATCTGCCTCGGCCTCTAGCAACGGGAGGAGCAGCTCCTCCCGGGCCTAGAACAGCTTTCGTGCATGTCCTCACCATCTGTGAGAGAATAGAAGAGGGAAAATTTAGTGTACCAACCACTGCACGATATGAGATGAATAAAGAGTAGTTTCCGAACACCCTATAGCCTCTCGAAGATAAATACAGACGTCTCCGTACCGATCCACAAGACTCTATTAGGTTTGCCCATAACTTGTGAGACCTAAGTAAACTTAGTGCTCTGATACCATGTTGTCACGACCCAATTCCATTATAGGTCATGATGGCGCCCAACACCATTATCATGCAAGCCAACGCGAAAATATTAATAAGTACTCATTTTACCTTACTAAAATAATTACAACAATTTCTTAATTTGAAGTTAAGACAAATGATCATTAGTAACGTACAAAAATAATTATACAATCCCAAAATAATAGTCTATCAATGTGTGTGCCCAGACCTGGTGTCACAAGTTTGTGGACAACTAGTAGAATTTACAAAAGAATAAATCTATCCTACTGTCTGGAGTAGAATAGACAGCCAAAAATATAGAGAGACTCCATCATGCTACTGAACGGCATAGGAAGGGAGCAGCTCACCGTGAAAGTCTCAGACTATGATCAAGAACGCGCACCAGATTGGTAGCCAGATGTACCTTCCTCAGATCCTGTACAATTCAGTATAGAAGCGTAGTATGAGTACATAAACAATATGTACCCAGTAAGTATACTGTTTAATCTCGAAGAAGTAGAGACGAGAGGTCGACTTGATACTTACTAGGGTCAAATAATATAAGAAAGTGTTATGCTAAGCATGGAAGTCATAACTAAATAACAGTTTATAGCAAGAAGGGATAAGTCATGTCCTAGATAATATCACTGTTAGCCACTTACATTTCAAAGCATTTAACAAAGTAAGTCATGAATAAGATTTCACATAGATATCATGCGCACGTTATGCCGAGGTCGTATGACCCGGACCAACAAAAAATAAACTGTGCACTGTCAGAGGGTCGAATGGCACAAACCATAGATGCATCTTCGGGATGCAAAATGTGTTCACTCTATTTTTACTTGTTCTTTTATGATAGATGCGGCCATCTCTAATATCAAAAGCTAAAGAAGGTGGAGAGCATTTTTTAAAAAGAGACTAAACTATATTCTGAATGTTTTTTATTCAGTTATTTATAGATTGGATTGCTTTATCCAAACTTTCTTATGAATACTTAGGTTTTGCTCTTTTTTTTAATCCCTTCTTGCAAAATGTTTAGCAAGTATCTGTGGTGGGTTCCAAACTATATTTCATTGCATGATGCTCTACATACTTCAAATTTTGAATGAAATTACTGACATAAGACAACAGGAAAGTAACTTAAAGATTTAGAAATTCACATCAACAAGATTAATGAAAATTGACAATTCTAATCTGACAATTCTGAATGTTTTTATTCATTTAGTGATAGATTGGATTTCTTTATCCAAACTTTCTCATGCAATACTTAGGTTTTGCTTTTTTTTCCTAATACCTTCTTGCAAAATTTATTTTCTGTGTAGGCTTCTACAGAATATCAACTATAGCTAAAGAATATTACTATACTTACTGCCACAAGTGAAATATTGTTGCATCTTTGATTTGTATTTGCTCATCCTGCTCTCTTAGTTTACTTGCACTACCTCCAAGGAAATCTGATAGTATGTTTTTGGCTTCTACCAGTCTGTTGTCGAAGAATTCTTGTTTGTTGTTGTCTTCTATGGTATTAAGCCATTTTGAAAGATTTTGTCTACTGTAAACCTTTGCTATTATTTTGTAATCATCTTTCTTTTTTCTGGAAAATAAGGCCTAAATTGACAATTTGGGGTACATCCAATCTTCCCTATGATGCATGCACCACATCTTTGGAATGGTGGTGCTTGAGGTATTGCTGGTTGAGGAAGTTGAATGTCATGAGTTTCTTGAGGTATTTCATTAGCAGGAAAGTTTTCTTGATGAACATATTGAATCATAAAGTTTCTTGATGAACATCTTGAATCATTTCATTGTGATTGTCTTGTAGAGCATCTACCAAAGAGGGAGGAGTGTTTTCCTGTAGATAACAAACAATGTTCATTTCTTCAGAATCTGCCATGGTAGTGTAGTCTTTGTAAGTTTCTAGAGTTTAACAGAGGAGTATGATGTAGATTTGCGTAACAGAGGAGAATGATGTAGAATGAGAGGGAAAATGATTAGTTGTAAGATATGAAAGTGAGGGAACTTAATATTCTTGAGAATCTTGATTTTCTATATATTTCTTTCTGTAGCTATTTCCTTTGTTATACAATTGTAAGAAATTGTTCCTTTAAGTGCAGTAATAATTTTGTTCCACCGGGTTGGTCTTTGAGCTGTAAGTAGGGTTTTGTTTCCTTTGGGTCTAAAACCCGTATTTATCAAATTTCAATTGAAATCTGTTCTTTTGTTTCCTTTGGGTCTAAAACCCGCATTTTAGTAGTTTTTTTTAAAATATACGCATCTTTTAGTAGAGTTTAACGGGCAAAATTAGTAATAAAGCTTCACCGAGAATAAAGTCATTTCAAATTTTCTCATAAGCCAAAAATCATTTAACATCATAATTTGTTGTATAAAATAACGGGTAAATTGCTTTATAATATGACTCTGTCAACTATATCTTTAATTTGAATTGGAAACCCCCGGATTTCCACATCTTTCTTATCTTTATCGTGATCATAACACAAACATAAAAATATCTGATGTTAAAGTTCACAATAAATATTCGTCGTCACTGAAATTGCAGAATGATATGATCTCAAAGATGTGACAAAAACTAGACTATTAGACCCTCCGATTTTGCCGTATACAACTATGCCTACCCAACCCCATCCTAGGTTTTATTATTTATGGTTAAGTTAAAATAACAAAAGAAAACCCAAGGGGGCGGTAAAGGGACTTGTGAGGATCTACACTTATCTCTAGAAATACCGAAAGAATCGATACGGGAGATCAATTACTCATTTATGTTGTCTCCACCTCATTGTTGAGAGCCGAAAAGATGCAATTTAGTGGTAAACATTTTAAGATAGCACACTTAGCCTGATGCAATCCCTGCCCTTTTTATCTCAACCAATAGACTTATCAGCCCCAGCCTCCTTTTTCTCAAAAAGGGGTGGTATTAGATATACTTGTCTATATGAGTACTAGATTGTCCCAAAGTTTAAGTGTGTAATTAAAAATTCGGGTGTAGTTAAGGGAGAATTTATGTATTACATCATTTTTTTGGATATCCTTATTTTTCAGGATAAGTTATTATTTGAACTTATTTATAAAGATGGAGTTTGAGCCATCTTGTATGCATCTGTACCATTCACAAAAGTCTTATGTAATGTTTTATGAAACATTCAAGATTAACGAAATATGTTTTAAGGTTAACAAAAATTTTTGAATAACATTCGCACATATTTTTTCACATTCTCATTGTTGCTCCCAAACGCACACGCAAGTACACGTGGTCGAGAAGTAATATAGGTGTCACGCCCCGAACCTGGGCCTGGACGTAACACGGCACTCGGTGCCTGACTACATGTGACTGAGCGAACCAACTGGGTGGCTGAATCAACATGTGATATCATAACATACTGAATGCGGAAGATAAACTAACACATGCAGATATACTGAAAGTCTGAATGAGATAAATCAAAGTGTGGAAATACTAATACAATTCTGAAACATATTTGTAGCCAACATAGCTTAACATGAAAAGCCTGAGACTCTGTCTAACTGTTACTCTAGTCTATGAAGCCTCTATTGAAGTACTGAAAACACTGACTATCTGTAAATACTGAAAGGCTGTAAAGTAATGATAATGCCCCGAAAGAACTGGGGATCATTAAATAGTTGGTACGAGAATCCTAGCGCTCTGAATCATCAACCTGTAAATTATTACCTGCATTGTGAGATGCAGGCCCCGGGCAAAAAGGACGTCGGTACATTTGAATTGCACTGGTATGTAAAGCAACTGAAAGAAAGAATTGTAAATGTTGAAACTAAAACTAAGCTGATAACTGAGAATTGATAACTGAAATGATAACTGTTGAAACTGAAACTGAAATGATAACTGATAGCTAATAACTGATAGCTGATAACTGGAATGATAACTGATAATCGATAACTGAACTGATAACTGAACTGATAATTGATAACTGAACTGATAACTGATAACTGGTAACTGAAATGATAACTGATAACTGAACTGAACAAAGGAAGTAAGGATATGAATACTCCCTCTTCTGTTTTCTGAATATTAAACTACGGCATCATGCCCAATATATATATGTGCACAACTGCGGCCTCGGGCCCAAGTAGACGTATACATAACTGCGACCTCAGGTCCAAAATGCATAAAGCATAAACTGCCTCAGACCCAAAGATGCATAAAGCATAAACTGCGGCCTCAGGCCCAAATACAGGTGTTCAACATTCAGGAACTGAGAATCAAACTGCAATACATGATAATGAAATACTGAATCACACTGAGTTACATGATACTGGAATACTGGATCACACTGAGTTACATAATACTGGAATACTGGATCACACTGAGTTACATAATACCGGAATACTGAATCACACTAAGTTACATAATACTAGAATACTGAATGGGACTAAACTGAGACATGTATTCTTGAACTGATTATGAACACTGAAACTTCAACTGTTTATGGCATACTGATATACTAAGAATCGGGGGCATCAAACCCAAGTCTATATTGAATACGCACTGAGCTCACAACATTCAGAATGAAATTCATGAACAAGTAATGAAGCTAGAGAATAGAAGTTCTGCAACTATTCAAGGAACTAGGCTTAACTATATTTCTGAGGCAATTAGTAACGTCGTAAAAGAAACGTGAGAATCATTAAAATTCCCAAACATAGAGATTTAGCCTCACATACCTTAACTTCTTGCTCTTGAGCGTAATACAATGTTTGTCAACCCTTTCAACTTTAATCTATAGCAATACAAGTCAAAGGGATTCCATATTAGCAATAATTCTCATATTTTAGTCACTTAAACATTTTCTCAAACACTTGGTGACATAAAGCTTCATAGTCCTTATTAATGGTGTCTCTACACCCAATAACCCATTCTCTTGTTCCTAGATAAATTCTAAAGTCTCAAATGGTTATAATCAACATTATTCCTTATCACCCATAAAGTAAACAACACCCTTAACCAATAATCAACAATCAACACCCCAAACCTATAATCGTTCATGCTTTTCTATCAAACCCATCAACTCATATCTCATGAACTTTTAGTCTACAATCATTAATCCAAGGCTATAATCAATTAGAGGGTGAAGATATTACCTTCTTGACGTTTAATCTTCTTGAATTCGAGTTCTAGGGTTCCTTCTCTCAACAATGATGCCCCAATCAAATATCTAATAATTTGGAGGATTTACCCATGTTAATAAGATGTTGGAAAATTAAAATTAACTTAGAATCACCATTAAAACTTACCTTGGGTGGTGGAAGGACCCTTAAGGAGTTAGGTTTTTTAGAGTTCCCCTTTCTAGAGCAAGTTTTTATGTTTTGGGGCTGTGGGGGACGAAATATGGCTTTAAAACGACCCCCCCCCCCCCCCACGAGCGCGCCCGCGCACCTGGAGACCTGCCCGCGCTACTGACCGCGCTAAACGGCAGTAACACTGCCTCAAAATTAGCGCAGTCGCGCTACCGGGCGCGCATATCACATACTATTTTGTAAAACGCGCATAACTTTTTGCACAGAGATCCGTTCGGGCTCCATAATATATCCTTGGAAAGCTATTTCAAATACCTACAACTTTCGTCCTTTGAGTTTTCCCAAATGCCTTACAAATTTTCACTTAACTCTGCAGGAAGACAGACCTTCTACAAACTTAGTCGATTTTGTCAAATCTTATGCACCTCACTTTCCATCTTGATTTTGAAACAACTATTTTCTCTCATAATCATCCCTCTAGGACTTCATATGTCTAAAATATCAAATTAATACCCATTTAACATATCCACACCTAGTCCGAATGTACGGGGTGTTACATTATCTCCCCCTTGGGATCATTCGTCCTCGAATGATTGTCCTGACTGTAACTTCTGCTAACTCTGGACCTTAAACGGGTCTGGTGGAAACATGAACTTTCATTAACACTTGTATACTAAACTGAATGAATACATGATTACTGAACTGTTGCGATACTGAATTGAATGACTACTACATTGACTGAATACCGGTCTGCCCTGAATACGTGAATACTGAGCTAACATAGGTATATGAATATTGAACTGGAACGAATATTTGAGTAATCTGAGTACTAAGCTAGCATGAATGTCTAAGTATTGGACTAACATGAGCAGTTGAGTATTGAGCTGACATTAGTATCTGAGTACTGAACTGACATGGTATCGTAGTACTGAACTGACATGAGTATCTGAGTACAGAACTGACATGAGTATCTGAGTACTGAAAACTTGAATGTTATAACATGATACGTGAAATACTGGTTGTACCACCGCTAATTCTGGTGGCAACTCCAACTCATAAGCTATTTGACCGATCTTTTGTAGGATCATATACGGCGTGATATATTTGGGACCAAGCTTTTCTTTCTTCCCAAATCTCATAACGCCTTTCATGGGCGAAACATTCAAAAACACCCAATCATCAACTTGGAACTCTAACATCTTCAAACGCTCTTGAATCAACTTAACTTTCTTTATAGTCTGATAGACCAAATTTGGTCCCAACAACTCCTCCTCACCAACTTTGGACCAACCAATTGGCGATCTACACCTTCGCCTATACATAGTCTCTCACAGTGCTATCTTGATACAAGAATGGTAGGTGTTATTATTAGCAAGGTCAATGAGAGGTATGTGATCATCCCAGTTACTTTTAACATCAAGGACATATCCTCAACTGTTTAAATAAAATGCTCTGCCTGGCCATGAAGTCTACGACGTTCTTTTTCATGTCGTTCAACCAATAAATCTCCTTGGTCATGATGCATATTTGAGAACCTGGATGGAAAGAACACCAGGAATTATAGGCTTCTAACATGATCTTCCTCTTTAAGTCCATCTATGTCTGGAACACACAATCTGTCTTGGTACCTCAGAGTACCATCATCTCCCCCTTATTCGAAAGCCATCGTTTTATACTTGTGAATCTCCTCTTCAACTGCAACACGTAGGGATCATCACGTTGTTTCTCCTTCTCTTCAGCTACTAATGGGGAACACGTCCTGTTCTAAATAACAATCCGTCATCTTCGGAGTCCGAAGTCGAACTCCTATCTTGGTTAGTGAACTTCTTTCACCAGAGTTCTCTTATCTACCTCAATCATGAGTTATACTTCTCACACTTTATCTTCTTAAGCATTTCCTGAAAACACTTATAGCATTGTTGTGACCAAAGTCTTTGACCAGTACTCTGAAGACTAGAGTCTCGAGCAATGGCACTACCCTCGTGGCACATAAATAGGCATGATTTTATAGCTTTTCTGTGATCACTTTATCATCAATAACTAAGCTCGGTGATCATTATACTCACTTTGTGTTTCTTACACATGCTATACATAATCCCTGTGGTAATTATACAATTTTCCCTCATTACCGAACTGATTTTCTTTTTCATATCCCATGCTAACTATTCGAGTTTCAAATCTCTAACGGGACTTACTGAAAATTTTCATGTCACCCCTTAGACCAAAGGTCTTATACTTGTGGATCCTTCTCTTTATGTTGGGATCCAAATAACTTTCCTTATTTTCTGCAATTCTTTGCACTCATGACGACTCATCTTCCAACTAACTTCTCAGAAATCCTTCTTACTAGGAAAGTCTATATTACCTATATAAATGGAAAGCTAATGTATTCAAAACTATCATACACAATCTAAATGATTTAACTCTGCTCACACTGTCAATCCTGGAGAAACCATATTTCGATAAGTCCTAAAGGCTATTCTTCTATAGTTTTCTCTCTTATTTCTAGCTGATTGTTTTTCCCCACTATCACTGTACTTCGGATTTAACTTAAGCTCTTTAGGTTCTAACACACGTTCGGTATTTCAAATTGTCATCTACTCACTAGAGTAACCTGGCTAAATGAATCAAATTGTACCTCTACTAGCTCTGCTGAAATTACTAATTCACTATACCAACTCAAAACTTACTTATTATTCTTTTACTAAAAACCTACTAGAATCACGTTTTCTTGCTCTACTTTGGATAACTAAAGTGAGGAATAAGGTTATTTCTAACTTCCCTCATCATCTGACCCTGTTCTACGGTCGCATACTATCCCTTCTTTCTTCTTCTTCTAAACTATGTGCATGGATCACACTTAGGAAATTCATTTGTCTTGAACAAAATTAGAATATGTAACCCCAAACTTTCTATATAATACAAATCATATCATACTATAAACATCCGCGGTAATCACTTAGTCACATAACCTAAGGGGGAACTGTCATATCTTTTATCTTACATCAATAGCTGCTTCTTATAGTAACTTACTAACGTGGTACTTCTAGTCCTGATTTGAATAAATCTAAACAACTTAAAATCATTCCCTGAAATTCACTATTGGCTGCTTTTAGTTCTCATTTTGTACCTCATATCTTCTAGTCATTTGCATGAGTTGTGCAAAATCACATCTTTGGTAATAACAAACGTTTCTGACTCCTAGGTATTTTACCCTTGGGCTCTTTTCTGTCTAAAACTATATTGACCATTGTTAGGGTGTGACATATGAACTATCATCATCCAACTTGTGGCTCCATTCCCAAGAATTACATAAAGTTGTTCTAGGAGTTAAAATACATACAAATACACTACAATGCACAAACTTATCCTTCAAAGTATACCATCATCTGATAATTCACTTCATGTGTCATCCGGTGTGTCTTGGTCTTAATCTGGTCCTAAAACATGTGAAGATTTCGCTATGATCACTGTTACTTACATTTTCTTTTAGCACCCATAGGCATCACTGTATTACTCACCAGTCACCAGAATTTTGATACACTGAAAATTGGAGATCTGGTAACTGAATAACTGATAACTGGCATCCTGAATAACCATAAACTTGCTAACTGAAAGATTGTATAACTGGTAACTGAGGTAAACTAATAGCCATAAGACATGATAACGGCTTTTGTACTTTCTGATAAGGTTATGCTCTAATCTGTAATACTATCCATTGCATCCCACTTTTAACATCCTCTAAAGTCTCATATTTACCAACCTGTACTCCATAATTATACCCCAATGGGCAATTATCCTCTCTTGGACTTTAGGTTTCTCCTGCGCGTCGCTTGGGCATCCAATACGTTTGGAATTCGATAGGAAGAGAAGGTTACCTTTTGCTATAAGCTTCAAGGCACGATCTAGAGTAGAAAGAAGTGAGACAATCCTGGATGTCTTGGTAGTTAACCGTTTATATGAGTGGCCGGCACACACATATAAAGGAAACTCCACTAGACACGGCTTCATAGACTCCCTAGGACTCTTGAACCTAGGGCTCTGATACCAAGCTTTGTCACGCCCCGAACCTGGGCCTGGACGTAACACGACACTCGGTGCCTGACTACATGTGACCGAGCGAACCAACTGGGTGGCTGAATCAACATGTGATATCATAACATACTGAATGCGGAAGATAAACTAACACATGTTGATATACCGAAAGTCTAAATGAGATAAATCAAAGTGCGAAAATACTAATACAATTCTGAAACATATTTGTAGCCAACATAGCTTAACATGAAAAGCCTGAGACTCTGTCTAACTGTTACTCTAATCTATGAAGCCTCTATTGAAGTACTGAAAACACTGACTATCTGTAAATACTGAAAGGCTGTAAAGTAATGATAATGCCCCGAAAGAACTGGGGATCACCAAATAGCTGGTACGAGAATCCTAGCGCTCTGAATCATCAACCTGTAAATTATTACCTGCATTGTAAGATGCAGGCCCTAGGCAAAAGGGACGTCAGTACATTTGAATTGCACTGGTATGTAAAGCAACTGAAAGAAAGAATTATAAATGTTAAAACTAAAACTAAGCTGATAACTGAGGATTGAAAACTGAAATGATAACTGTTGAAGCTGAAACTGAAATGATAACTGATAGCTAATAACTGAAATGATAACTGATAACTGAACTGATAATTGATAATTGATAACTGAACTGATAACTGGTAACTGAAATGATAACTGATAACTGAACTGAACAAAGGAAGTAAGGATACGAATACTCCCTCTTCTGAATGATGAACAACCTGTTTTCTGAATATTAAACTGCGGCCTCAGGCCCAATATATATATGTGCACAATTGCGGCCTCGGGCCCAAGTATACGTATACATAACTGCGACCTCAGGTCCAAAATGCATAAAGCATAAACTGCGGCCTCTGGCCAAAGATGCATAAAGCATAAACTGCGGCCTCTGGCCCAAAGATGCATAAAGCATAAACTGCGGCCTCAGGCCCAAATACAGGTGTTCAACATTCAGGAACTGAGAATCAAACTGCAATACATGATAAATACTGAACCACACTGAGTTACATGATACTGAAATACTGGATCACACTGAGTTACATAACCAATAATATAAACTCTGGAACTTTTATTTTTGATTAAATCTCTTTTAACATAAAATTTCATATAATAAGAATTGATGCAAGTAAATAACTATCAAATTGGATAAAGAGGACATTGCATATTAACTATTGGACGTTATTTATTTACATACATAGAGGAACAAAAATATCCCTTCTTGAATGTGGCCTTGCAAGGTGACATATTCTTTAAATCCATGGATAATATTTACATATTGACTAAAAGTGATACATTTACAATGTTGTAATTAGTCTTCTTCTTCGCAATCCTTAATATATATAATGGTACCTATAGAAGCAGAAAGCGATGATCAAATGTCAATATCCAATATAAGGAGACTAACTTATTTTCCAGGTAAATGAAGAAAGAAAGCAGAAGAAAAGGAAAAAGGGGACTATCATTGATTTAGAAAATCATTCAAAAGAGGTTGAGGTATGTGCAACGTAACCCACTACCTCAAAAGGAGAAGAATGAACGAACATATAAATAGAACAAAGGGTGCAAGGATACAAAAGTGCCATCTAACAATTTTTTTTTTTGAGAAGTGCCCTCTAACATTAACAAAAGAAAAATAAACATGATGGATCTTGAAGGAGGACGGTACACTCTTCAATTTTTTCTTACTTGTAATTCATGATAAAAATCATAAACGGGTTCATTTATAAAGACGTGTTTATTTAAAAAGTCTCATATATGAATAAAATTTAGTCTTGACTTATAATAATGATAAAAGAATAATGAGATGGAAAATTATTTTCGCGTGAATTTAGAAGGTATTTTGGCTCAGATGGAGTCAGCAAATGGATAGTTTTTTAAATTTGGAATGGACAGTTTTTTTAATTTTAAAATTGAAGAACCTGTAGCAACTGAGGACAAATATACCAAAAAGCACCTAAACCAAGAAGATTAATTTTAACCATAGTATCCTAGTACAGTGAGATGAGTCACACCATAAGTACTATCAAATATGAAAGCTGCTATTTTAAAGTGCTGCATTTTTCATGAAAAGTTCAAAAAAAAAAAAAAAAACAGAGGATTAAAAAGCTCAGCAAGACAATTCAGCAAATTACTTTTGCTCAAGGCAACAATAGCATTGGCAGTTGCTTAAAGTGTGATTGGAACCTTCAAAAATACTGAATATTATACTTACAAGTTCCTGCTAATTATCCATACACTTATTTACTTAGGTTCTTCATTAAAAAGGTCAACAAAATACCGTGCCCAGAAATATTATAATCACTAAAAGATGGAGCATTTTATAATATATAGAAGGTTGTTGTGACGACCCAAAGGGTCATCACCTATTTTCTTACTCATTCTGTGCTTCTGAGGCCTTGAAAACCTCATTCGAGGTTGTCTCGATTTGCGTGCGCAGACCGGGCGCGTAGCCGGAAAGCTTAAATATGAATTCTGTGAGAAAAATGCTAAATTCTGATATTAAATTGAATAAATTTGACTTCGGTCAACATTTTGGGTAAACGGACCCGGACCCGTGATTTGACGGTTCCAGAGGGTCCGTAGGAAAATATGGGACTTGGGCGTATGCCCGGAATCGAATTCCGAGGTCCCAGGCCCCAGAAATGAATTTTTGTGTGAAATTATTTTCTGGAAATAATTAAGGAAATTGAAAATAAAATTTGATTAAAAGACTATGGTATCGGGCTCGTATTTTGGTTCCGGCGCCCGGTACAAGTCTTATATATGATTTAAGCGCTTTTAGTAAAGTTTGGTTGAAAACGGACGTTCGTTTGACGTGTTTTGGACTTAAAATGGGAGATTTGATGTTTTATGAAAATTTGGAAGGAATCATGGATTTTGAGGCTTAATTCAATGTATATGACGTTATTTTGGCGATTTGATCGCGCGAGTAAGTCCGTAGGATGTTTTTGAGGTTGTGTGCATGTTTGGTTTGGAGCCCCGAGGGCTCGGGTGAGTTTTGGATAGGTGTCGGAGTGCATTTTCAACCTTGGGAATTTTGCTGCTATAACTGACCTGCAAGCCTGGCTCGCAAATGCGAGCTCGCAATTGCGAAGGTCTGCTCGCAAATGCGAGAAATTGCCAGGCCTGAAACACATCGCAAATGCTAAGTTGAGCCTCGCAAATGCGAAGGCTGGGGTTTCGCAAATGCCAGGTTTCGCAAATGCGACCATATGGTTCGCAAATGCAAAGTCCCCAATTCTCCTCATAGTTCGCAAATGCGAACAAGTGTTCGCAATTCCCACTTTTGGTCGGGGTTCGCAATTGCGAACCCCAGTTCGCAATTCCCATATCTGCAGCCCAGCAATTTTCATACTTGGTCGAATTTTAGGCCATTTTTCACCCCCCCTTTCAAAATACAACTCCTTAGGCGATTTTTCAAGAACAAGTTTCATCCCAAATCATTTGTAAGTCGATTTTTACTTAATTCTTCCACTCATTAACATCATTAAACATGTTTTCCACTTAGAATCAATGATTTTCATGTGTGAAATTGGGGTTTTTGGGTAGAACCTAGGTTTTTCAAAAATTGGGGATTTGGACCTCAATTTGAAGTCCGATTTCAAAATAAATTACATATTTGAGTTCGTGGGGGAATGAGTAACCGGGTTTTGGTTCGAACTTCGGGTTTTGACCACGTGCGCCCGAGAGCGATTTTGGAATTTTTGGGAAAAACTTTGGAAAATTCATTTTTTATGCATTCAAATTGATTCATTTAGTGTTTATTAAAGTAATTAAGTGACTTGTGACTAGATTCGAGCGGATTGGAGGTGGAATCACGGGGTAACGCTATAGTTGAGGCTTGAGTTGAGTTCAAAGCATCGAGGTAAGTGTTCAGTCTAACCCTAGCTTGAGGGATTAGGAGTTGAGTCATAATTGCTACTTGTTTTGTGTTGAGTACGACGTATGGGCTTGGTGACGAGTATCCATGCGTCGGTGCAAGCATGACCGTGAGTCTTAATTTGATAATTGTGTACCCTTGTTTGATCCTAGGAACGTTGTGACTAAACATTGGTATTAGATGTGCCAGGAAGAAGTTGAATAGGATTGGTTATAGCTGACTCTCCGTTGTCGGGATGTTTGACTTGTTGTTATAGTTCCCTTGCCGGGAAGAGTATTAATTTGATTGTTCCCTTGCCGGGAAGAGTATTAATCTGATTGTTCCCTTGCCGGGATTGTATTGTGCATCGTGTTGAAAGTAAAGGGAGCGGGTGGTACGCCTACCACAAGTGATATTGAAATGGGAGCGGGTGGTACGCCTACCACAAGTGATATTGAAATGGGAGCGGGTGGTACGCCTACCACAAGTGAAATTGAAATGGGAGCGGGTGGTACGCCTACCACTAGTGATACTGAAATGGGAGCGGGTGGTACGCCTACCACGAGTGATATTGAAATGGGAGCGGGTTGTACGCCTACCACGAGATATTGAGAAATGGGATCGGGTTGCACGCCTGCAACAAGATGAGTTGAATATGAAAGTTGTCTTATCTTTTCATTATTGTTAGAAGTTAAACTGTAGACGTACGTACCATTATTCCTGATAGTTTGTGTCTATCTGTTACCCCTGAAGCATGCTCCCTTCCCCAGCTTAAATTGTTATTTTCTTGCTATTTTTCTATTGTACTTGTATATATATCTGTACAGGTTTATCTGGAGTCTGGTCCTAGCCTCGTCACTACCTCGCCGGGGTTAGGCCAGACACTTACCAGCAAATGGGGTCGGTTGTGCTGATACTACACTTTGTGCTATTTTGCACAGGACTAGGTTTCGAGCAGCAGCAGCAGTAGTGTGAGAGCAGGCTTCATTTCAGCGAGACCCGAAGTAGCCTTACAGGCGTCCGCAAGCCCGGCGTCTCCTCTATCCTTTATTTTTATCTGTTATCTCATTGTAATCGAGACAAACAGCTTATATTCTCTTTCAGACGTTTGTATGTAGTATTCTTAGCAGTTCGTGAGTACAGTGACACCAGTCGTGGGTAGAGGATTTTGTTGAACTTTCCGCGTTTTTATTCAGTTTTATAAAATGTTAAGACTTCCGCTTATTATTGAATTTCGTTGTTTTTGTATTTTTGTTGTAAATTGTTAAATGGATTGGGTTATTAATGGACAAGTAATTAAATTTGGCTTGCCTAGCTCTCATTAGTAGGCGCCATCACGACTCCCGAGGGTGAAAAATCCGGTTCATGACAGTTGTATTAGGAAATAAAATCAAGTGAAGCATTATAACTTTCTCAATACAAAATGTCCGTGTAGCTCAATTTCTAACATGTGGAAGGTCCCTTTCTGCCATATAATATATGCACATTCTAATGCAACATCAAAGCAATTCAGCCCAACTTTGAAGTTGAAATTTCTAAACTAACATGCTACCACTGTACTCACTTTCAGCTTATAAAACTCTTAACAAGTTAAGGAAATAATAGGGAAGAAGTTTGTTCATGCTTTGCTTAAACCAAAATATAGGAAGGAGAAAAATCATAATAGAAGTAATAACTATTAATCTTAAGAAGAGTTCTATCATGCTTTTTTAAACCACAACATGAGAAAAAGAAAATCACAAGTTCGAAATCGGAACTCTTATTATATCAACTCAAATATTTCTATATACAGTCATAATTAGCTTAAATGACCACAACCTTTCATGGCTTAAAGGTAAAAGAGAGTGAACAAAAAGATTAAAGTTGAGGAATCATCTTTTTGTTTTTTCCTTCTTAGTTTTGTTCTCTCAATCACTAAATACATCACTAATTCTCAAAAGAACTAAAGTTCTCTTTATTATTCAGATTCAGAATTCCAAAACATAGAAAATTAACTCTTATAATCTTCCTTCTAATATTTTTTCTTTCCTCTTTGACTTCAAAAATGGTAGCAAGCATTAGTAAGTACTGAGACAGAAAAGATAACTTTGGCTAACTCAGTACACTAATCCAGGCTTACCTATTTATCAAAATCACAATTTTAAGTCGTCCCCTGATTTAAAAAACTCAGTAAATTGAAATTTAGCATGCTAGAAAAATCTCCAGTATTTATAAGTATTATTTATAAATAAATTTTGACTGCTACAGAATGAAACATTTGAAGTCCAAAAGGCAAGCATGCTTTAAACATCAATAGGTTTTAAACATTTTACTTTTATTAGCAGCACATACCTTTACTGCACACCAAATGACTCGAACAGCAAAGCAAAGAGGCTAAAGCTTTCTTCCCGATTATCTAGAGAGACATGTTCATTGAGCAATCAATCTTGGTCCTTTCTGACTTTTTCCGCTGCATAATGTTTCTGAAATTGAACAATCTATAACAGCAAAAAAAAAAAAACCTACAAAATCAACTAAGCTAAAATCAAAGTAAGTAGATTTTGGATTGAGCAGAGAGAGAGAAGAAATCTCATATCTACGATGAAACTTAGGAAGGCGATAAGAATGAGGAGACTGTGCGGTGGGTGCAGGAGTAGAAGCCACGTAGGTATTCTTCATATGCGAACTGAAAATCAGTTTCTTTATAATAAAAATTTTCAAATAAAAAATGACAGAGCTTCTGAAGATGAAAAGCTTTGATCAACCACCTACTTCAAATCAATGCTAACATGTGTCTAAATGCGATACAGGAACAGTAAATTACTAAAGATCCATTAAAACATTGAAACAAATTATCAACTTTCTCATACTATCAGTAGATACAACCATTAATGGCAACGCCATAATATTGTTGCCCTACACCCCCTACCACAATAATGAAAATGCGAATTTGTGTTTTGTCAAATCTAGCAATGCACCGAATTCACCATTATTGACAAAATTTTATACCACTATTCTTTGCTTAGGTCAATTAGTGTGAGTAATCAATTCCCTATTTGGTTTTTGAAACCTTCCCATCTTCCGAACTTGTTTTACATGAATACATATGTTAGTTTAGTGTTGTCGCATAAATACATATTCTCTTCACAAGAAAGACATTCATCAGCTTAGTGATATATAAGGAGACCATGAACTGATACTCATCAAGAAATGATTCTACTTAACCCCAAAATAAAAACTTACCAGTCATACACAAATCTTCATAGATAAGAACACATAAAGGCATCAAACCAATATAGAAAGTTTGTGGCAAAAAAATTAAAAGAAAGTGAATGTGAAATCCAAATGAAGAAAAACCTGTTACAAACCTGCAGATTCTGATAGTCAAATTTTAAACATATTGAGCCTGGACATTTGAAGTATCTGTTACAAATGCAAGCTAACTTTAGAGACAGAACATGATAACAGAAAACAATAGGACATTCTCATCAAAAGAGTAAAAGGTCAGTGGAGAAAGTTCTTATACACACCTTCTATCTTAATGAGTGTGGTTTTATCTTTACCAAAAACCAAAGAATGTGATTCTATGTGATCAACTGTCAGTCACTTCCTAGCAATCTTGCATATTACACAACGAAAAAAAATCACCTTCGAATTCCATGGCACTGACTTACCTAGAATTCATATAACAGTATCCACATTTAAAGGGCTCAATGATTTCAGAACTTCGCCATAATTTTTCAACACACACGGATCACTATATTTTCTCTTGAACAACTTTATCTTTACTTTCCTTACCATAAATATTATGGTTAGAACTTAAATTTACATTTAAATCAAATAGAATTGGAATAAATAAAAATTAAGAAATATATTCACAATTGAAACCTGTGCTGTCAGTTTGCTAAGAAATATTATGATTAGAACTTAAATTTACATTTAGATCAAATAAAATTGGAACAAGTGAAATTAAGTAATGTATTCACAATTGAAATTAAGAAATATATTCACAGCTAACTTCTCAGCATCTATAAGCGAGACATCAATTTGGTAACATAAATGTTCTAGCATTTTTCCTCTTGCAATACTGAAATAGACAATCTTTCTTCTTTGTTTATCGACACAATGGGGTGTTAACAACTTGTTTCTCAGGTCAGTTAAAGCCCTCAACTGAAAGTAATAAATATAAAAAAGGAGTAGCATTTCAACAATCGAAATAAATAGTTTCTTGAAGACAATTTGCAGATCACTTCTTGTGTTGGGAAATTTTTGCACCAGTTTGAAAACTTTATATATATGTATTTAAAATTCAAAAGCCAAGAACAAACATTTTTACATTATATGGGATAACCATCTGACTGACCAATATGCATGTTCGCTAGACAGATTGACCACTTCAATTACCTACGGGGATTAAAGCAATCAGGACACAAAAGCAATCAGGACACAGAATTGACAATCGATGCAAGTCTGCCCACCCCACATCCAAGGTATTACTATTCATTGGACGGGATAAAGCAAAATAAAAGATATTCAAATTGCAAAGTGAATCAAAATGCATTATGTAAAAAGAAATTTCAACCACCACAATAAGAAGGATGGCAACTTTACCTAAAAATGAAAGAATTTTGAGTCTTTTTATTCTTTTATAAATTTGTAAGAGAGAATTCTTCAAGTAAACATATAAAATAATGAGGAGTCCCAATCCAATAAAAGCATGTAGCATTGTTCAGCATTGTTCATTTTTTGTATTATGGGAATGGAAGTCTGACCATGGCTCAATGAAGCATAAATCAAAAGCACATTCATAACAGCACCATTTATTATCTAGAGAAGCAATCACCAAGTAGTTACTGACGTTCATATAGATAGTGACGACTTGCATCTAATATGAGCAATAAAAGCATATATAACATTTCAAAAAAAAGCAGTGACTTAAGCAGAAAGCTAAACCCCAGAATGCATTAACTTCAAAAATGCAAGGTCAGGGCAATATCTACTTGTACTCGCTGGCATTCATGATACCAGTGCCGATATGTAGACTAATTTATGGTTATGAACTATCTCTTGTGTCCTCCATCAGGACCTCGAACGATTCCTTTCATTCATAAGTCATAATTGACCATGGCATTTTGATTATAAATCTGCAAGATTGAATTGAATTATAAAATAACGGAGGTAGGCAACATAAATGTTTTTCCTGTATTTTATAGGAGCTAGGAGCTAGATAGCTAGATAGTTGTGAATTCAACCCGCAGATTGATAAAAATCATTATGCACAGAGGTGGAACGCAATAAAGTTACATGAATTCATTGTGAGATGAACTCATGATTCAAAGAAGTGTGTGAATATCTAAAACCTTTCCTTTCAGAATTGCATATAGTCAAAGCGACAATCTAATTTTTCGACCGGTTTTTAGAGTAAAGTGATGAGTCTCTTATAACATTATTTAATCTAGATATATAGTTATGTAAGTTGAGTCTTATTGGCATACATCAAAAGTAAAAAGAAAAAAATAATTCAAATAATTAGACAATGTTTATACTTACATAAACTACCAAGAATTCAAAGAAAAAAAAAGGCCAATAGAAGTGCAGTACTTACAAGATGATGTGCAGACAGGGGAACACATAGCTACTACAATCCATAGGCCATAGCAAAACTGAAATAAAGAAGATGAAATAAACAAAATCACAAAAGCATCAGAAATAGGGAGGCGAAACCCAAAAAGTTGGAGAAAGGCGCAAAATAATAGAAACAAAAAGATTAATGAGGGACATGCAACTGAGAAATCGAGAAAATAGCAAGCAATACATGGACTGTTTGTGCTTTATCAAATTCTGGTTTGAAGGAAACCAACACATATCTACCAAAATACCATCACAACGAAATGGGTAAACCAAATTCTAGGGAACAGAGTGCAGAGGAACTCAACACAATTCATAGGTACAACAAAACCCAAAATCAAATAGCAGATGGAGAAATCTAGAAATTGAATAATAAAGCTAATGGCCGGAGAGACCAAGAAACTAAGGAGAAAAACTAAAACAGAGTAACGACCGAGCAGAAAGGATTTAGATGAAACTCAAATTTGCACTTCAAAAAGGGATTCTTACTTGGTTCTACTTGCTCTTGTTGCTATGCTTTAATTATGGTGGGTTAAGATGGATTATTTATGTACGAATCTTTCTCTGTGCATACCAATAATATAATACAGATATGTTGGAAGCAAATGGAAGAATAACTTCTTTAACATGACCGACAAACAACACATAATATATACTATATTGTTAACTAATTTTATAAAAGTAAATAATGTACCTTTCGTTTAATGGATGATGGATGTGTATGTTGCTGAATACCTGTGGAAACAGAAAGGATAAACATTATTCAGTTGTTTCGGTCATATCGTCAAACGCCTTGACTGCATCAAAATTCTTCTATGTTTCATTACTATATTTGAACAACAATCATATTCACACACAAAAATATGAAGAAAATACGGGGAAAAAATCATAAATGTATGGATCATATGTCAAATAACATATCCACTGAATGGGGACCAAAAGCACATGTTCACAGATAACTTCATGAGCAGAATAAAGATTCCAGATCAACAATCAGAGAAAATACGACAGTTTTACTGCTAATTTCATCCTTGAAGAATCCATTTACTCCCAAAACAATCTTACCCAAGCAAAATGAGAAACAATACTATATCAGAAATATACATCTATGTATCTATTTTCAAATCAAATGAGATACAACTATGGATGCATGTACATAATAGAGCAAGAAACAAAAAGTAATACCTACCAAAGTCCTATTACTATGCAAAGATGGTTCACCAAACCAAGAAAAAATCAAGCAAAAATCATAGATCTCATATGCTGCAAAGAGAAGCTGGAATCAATATGCAGAAATTTGAATAAGAAATCAGAAGCGAAAGTGTCAAGGAGAAAATTCTGGAAGAGGATCGGTGTCACCGAAAGAGAGCGACAAATATTAGGAGGAAAAATAGAGGCTACGCGTCATCGGAGTAGAGCAAAGAACTCATAAAGGTTAGCGAAATGTCAAAACTACCCTCACTTTTGATTTAAATGCCACGAAACACACCTGTCGAAACTCTTTATCTTCTATATAATAGAAATATAGCACAAAAAGGAGAGAAATTTTGCATGTAAAAGGACTTTTAAAAGAATGAAGGACCTGCGGGAGGCTGAAAAGTCGTAATGCGCTAGCGAGTTAGCGCAACAATTTACTCTTGTTTTCTTCACTGCTATTGTTTTTTTAACATAAGGTCCGTAGGTTTGTAGCTTGCTTCTGTCCCTCTAGCGAGTTAGCGCAAAAGACTTGTAGTTTGCTTCTGTTTCGTTGGTATCACGACCCAAAATCCACTAAGGGTCGTGATGGCGCCGGACACCATTGTCAGGCAAGCCAACGACCAATAACTAGAAACTTCTTGTTTTAAACTTAAAGGAATCGTTCCTTTTATACATTTAGACAACAAGTAATGAAATTCATTGAAATAAGAATAATGTCTTTAACCAAGTAGATATTTAACAATCCTACAACCATCCCAGAACCCGGTGTCACAAGTGTATGAGCATCTACTGATAAGGAAATAAAATACAATATCCGTTCGGAATACAGTGGACAGGAAATAAATATAATGTACTGAAAAGGGTTATACTAGCTGCGGGCCGCCTCGAATAATGCAACTCACCTAGCCCCCAAATCATCCGTGCTGTTACGCCAGTAGGCCACAAGAGTCACATATACATGTGCAACAAAAATGCACAGAAGTGTAGTATGAGTACGAAAATAACGTGTACTCAATGAATATCCCGCCTAACCTCGAAGAAGTAGAGATGAGATGGTCGACTTAGACACTTACTAATGGTCCAATAGTGAGGTCAGTAATACATTAAATTATGGATTTCTACAAAACATGATTTTAATCCAAATAGAAGGAAACAAGTAAACAATTAATTCTTTTATAGAAAATTTCCAAGATTTCTTTTTGTAATTATCCAAATAACTTCAAGCTATGAAGAGGCAATAATAACGTAACTAAGCTCAAGGCAGCAATACAAGCATGCGCACATCATGCCGAGGAGACGGCCCGATCCAACAGAAATAAACTGTGCACTTGCCGAGGGTCGACGGCGCGCCTATAGATGCATCTATTTAATCTGCCGAGGCGTTCGGCCCGTTCCAAAATAATCACATAGACACACTCAATCGAAGAGCCAACATGGGGCAATTATTCAAAGAAAAGCTAATTCTCTTTTAACAATTTAAAAAAATGAGGTTTACATCTTGTTAGGAATTCATTTACTATTTTGAGGTGGTTTAAGCATTTAAACTATTCATAAGATTACAAATATTCAAAGTATAGCATCCTTTTAGGTCCTAGACTACCCGGACAATAGCATAACAGTAGCTATGCACGGACTCACGTCACATCGTGCGTACGTAGCCCCCACAAATAGGAGCAAATATCCAATTAATTCACCTATGGGGACATTTCCCTCTCACAAGGTTAGAAAGGAGACTCACCTCGCTCCGAAGATCCATAACCGGCATTCCACGCCCTTCCGAAGACTCCAATTGATGCACCACGCTCCAAAACTAGCCAACGGTTAAGCAAATCCATTAATATATGCTCAATTGTTCATTACAATCTAATTTATAGCAATTCCTAACTCCGATCGAAAAGTTGACCAAAACGCCCTCGGGCCCACATGCCCGGAATCCGAAATTTTTCGAAGATAAAGATTATCCATGACCTTAGGAACTCAAATATATAATTTTCACTAAATTCCATACTCAATATCGTGGCTAAATTCCAAGAATAAAATTTCTAGGTTTTCCACCAAAACCTCAATTTTTTCTACAATTTTCCAAGTCTAAATCCATACATAATTGATGTATTTAACTCAATATAGGTGGGAATATCTTACCTTAACGTTGATGACGGAAACCCCCTCTTGAAGCTCCCCAAAAATTGCCCAAGCCATGAAAAATATGAGAGAAATGGTCAAATCCCGATTTTTAAAACGACCTTCTCCCTCCAGCTATTTCCGCACCTGCGGTCCCTTGACCGCTTCTACGGTTCCGCAGGTGCGGTTAAATTACCGCTTCTGCGGTCCTCCCTAGGCCGCCCTGCTTCGCTTCTGCGACTTCCCTTCCGCAGATGCGGTCCCGCTTCTGCGGAACTTTGACCGCATCTGCGGTCCTCTCCAAGATGCCCTCTTCCGCTTCTGCGCTCGCTTCTCCGCAGATGCGGTCCCGCTTCTGCGGAACCTTGACCGCATCTGCGGTCCTCAAGCCTTTGACCAAAATCCGCTTCTGCGGCTCCCTTTCCGCTTCTGCGGGGTCGCTTCTGCTGTTAACCCACCGCAGAAGCGAAAATACCAGCAACCAGATCCTTCAGCTGACCAAAAATCCCAATTTCGATCCGTTAACCACCCGGAATCCACCCGAGGCTCCCGGGACCCCAATCAATCATACCAACCAGTCCCAAAAATACATTACGGACTTGCTCGAGGCCTCAAATCACATCAAACCACACGAAAATCATGAATTACACCCCGATTCAAGCTTCATGAACTTCAAAATTTCAAACTTCTATTTCCGATGTTTAAACCTATTGAATCACGTCCGATTGACCTCAAATTTTGCGCACTAGTCATATTCGACATTACGGACCTACTGCAACTCCGGAATTGGATTCTGATCCTGATATCAAAAAGTCCACTTCTGGTCAAACTTCTCAAAAACCTTCAAATATCTATCTTTAGCCAAATGGCTCCAAAATGACCTGCGGACCTCCGAATTCACTTCCGATCGCGCTCCCAACTCTAGAATCACCATATGGAGCTATTCCAGGGCTCGGAATCCCAAACGGACATTGATAAAACTGAAATGCACTTCAAGCCAAACTTAAGAAATTTCTTCAAAAATGCTAACTTCCACAATAGGCGCCAAAACGCTCTCGGGTTATCCAAAACCCGAACCGGGCATACGCCCAAGTCCGAAATCATCCTACGAACTTGCAGGAACCTTCAAATCCCGATTCCGAGGTCGTTTACTCAAAATTCCAATCCTAGTTCATTCTTTCAACTTTAAGCTTCCGAAATGAGAATTCTCTTTCCAAATCAACTCTGGACTTCCCGAAATTCAGTTTCGACCACGCGCACAAGCCACAATACCTGAAATGAAGCTACTCACAGCCTCAGGCTGCTGAACGGGGTGCTAGAGCTCAAAACGACCGGTCGGGTCGTTACAGTTGGTACTCCGCATTTTCGCGGAGAATTCAATTTCACTGGCGGAGATCTGCAAAGGTAAGCGAATGCCTTTTGCTTAGGACCCGTTCCGAGTGCTTCTACAATCCGGATTCTCGCGAAGAGAACAAGATGCTGCTCCCCTTTCCTCTTTCTTTTCCCGCTTTGCTAATATGGAGGGCTAGAAAAGGACTTTTGACTAAGGGAGCTTATCGGATGGATCGGGCGGATATTTACGCTTAATGGTTCGGCTTATCGTTTATCAGTTTATAAATATAATATCTGCTAGCCAACCAATATGACATTAGGAGGATTGATGTCGGATTAGTGATTATCGATCGTTTTGTCGGTTAAATCAAATAGACAATAAAAAGAAGTACACACTATCATAAAACTTTGCTTGAAGAGTTTACAAGAATTTGTTCCACTTCAGGTTTTCGACCGTAGCGTATTTCAACAAATTTAGCTGGACATTCATTTTCTTGAAGTCACTCTTAAGGATGTTGTCGATGTTGAGCTGCTATTGATTTTTTGCTTGATGAGGTAAAGAGAAAATGCCTATGCTACTACTGCGGGCTGCTAGTATTGAATTGGGAAATTAGGAATTTAGGATTTCAAATAGTACTGTTTTAATGGGTTAATAGTTTATCCGGTAAGAAAATTGAGTAATCCGTCCCAAACTGTTAAATCGTTAATTATAAAATTTTAATGCAAGATAACCCGTAATCAATAATTCAATAAGTCAATTTAGCGACTCGGTTAGCGGTTATGGTTCGATTTTGAACAATCCTACTTTTGAGTAGTCTAGAGCCCAATGATGTTGCCGATAAATGAAGTGGAAGGAGAACAATGAAATATTAGCATCATCTGTCAGTTGAACATAGCGGTGTTCGTCATTCGGTACGGTACGATATTTAGACATTTTGATTCGGTATTCGATTTTTTAAAATGCTATACCAATATCGTACCTAATTAAATTCGGTATGGTTCGTTTTTTCTCCTTAACTTCAATTTATTCGATTTGAAGACTAACTAATGCATAGAGCCATAAACTGTAATATTCTTAATTAAAGTACTCAAAAGTAAATAATAAGAACATTTGTTGACAAAAGTTTTGTTCAAAACCAACAAGTATCAACCTATAAAGAGAAAACTGCACATAGAAGAATAAATTTGATCATTGGAAATATCTCGTTACCTGCTTAGGGTTAATTGATGAACTTAGAGAACAAAACGAAAGTAAAATTTTAGAATTTTATATTATTATAATAGTATGTGTATTGTATTATTATAATATATATTTCGGTACGATATCGGTATTTCAATATTTTATTTTAAAATACCAAATACCATATCTAATACCAAAATTTTTAAAACTTTATACCTAATACCAAAATACCGAATACACAAATTTTCTGTTTCAGTACGGTAATTCGGTATTTACCAAATTATGCATAGCCCTAGTTGAACACTCCAACTTATCTAGTGATCATTTAGACACCTTTCGTTTCCGTAAGTGTACCGTGTGCACACCTGGATCTGATAGACCTCAAGCGTGAGTTGCACTCGCGAATGACATGGTAAAGTAACAAATAAAAAAATGATACGTGTAATTTTGAGGAAAAAATAAAATTTAACTGATCACTTCACGGACTTCAAAATTTTTGTCCTACGCGGGAAGGCTACAACTGATAAAAAGTATTCTTTTTCTCTATGCAAACGTTTTGGTGCCAGATATTTATCATGCCAAAAAAGATCATACAACAAATTGAAGTTGTGTGTAAAAGATTTCTCTGGACTGGAGGAAACGAGATAACCAGGAAAGCATTAGTTTCATGGGACAAAATTTGTTATCCCAAATCAGCTAGAGGTTTTAATGTGGTTGGTATCTATATATGGAATACGGCTTCTATATGCAAACACTTTTGGGATTTATACAAGAAAAAAGATAGATTATGGATCAAGTGGATCCATAACTACTATGTGAAGAGCAATCACTTATGGGAGGTTAAACATCGAAATGCTTCTTGGATGGTGATCAAGATGTTTAAGGCAAAGGAGACTGTCGAAGCTGCTGGCTATACATATGAAGATCTAAAGGATATTACTTAGTTCTCAGTTAAGAAGTTCTATCATAGGTTATGAGGTGACTTCCACAAGATTAGCTGGAGAAGACTAGTGTGTAATAATCCTTGATGCAACAAATGGACCTTTATCTTGCAACTGGTAGCTCTTGGGAGAATATATACGAAGGACATGCTGCTTAAGTGGGGTGTAGTAACAAACTTAGAGTATCCCCTATGCAACACTAAAGATGAATCCATAGAACATTTGTTCTTCAACTTCAAGTTCTCTACAGAATTATGGACCAAACTACCCAACTGCCAAGGCATCAACAGATTACTTATGGGATGGAGTCAAGAAGTTAACTGGGCAATCAATTATGCTAAAGGAAAAAATGCCAAAGCTGGCATATTTAGGATGGTGATGGTTGGTTGTATATACTATCTATGGCAAGAGAGGAACCAAAGGACTTTCTTGGGCAAACTGTTGCATTTTTATTAAGGGGTGTGAATGGGAAATGGAAGAGGCACCTTTTAGATTGCACCTCTCCATATCACCCTTCCTTTGTCTATAAATTTAGAGACTTGGCCTCATTTTTCAGACATGAAATCAGACATGAAAAATCCGAAATGTTCTCCCCTCTTTTCTACATTGTTGCATTATTTTCTAAATAAATATAAGTGTCAAGTGTGATTTGCTCCTTTTGTTGAGTTCGCTGAAGTTTTGTGATTTGAAGTGCCGTTATCACAGAATAGTTATTCCGTTCTATCCTGGGAGGAATTAATCCATATACATTGGACAACAGTGAGAGGATTAAATTCCTTAAAGACATTGTGCATTCAGTGGGCTCGAAATTATTTTACGATTCGTTTATCGAACTAACGTTTGTTTGCTTCTATAATTTTCTGATTTTGAACACAGTAATACCAACAATCTTAAGGAATTTATTTTTTTGAGATGGTTGATCATAGAAAGAAGAAAAAAAGAAAGATTGGAAATCATTTTCTGCTATGGAAAACATTATGATGAATCAATTCATCCAATATGGTCCTCGGCGGAATCATTTTTCTTGATACGTTTGCATCATGGAAATAATTTTGAATTGAGCAAGTTTTAGATAAAGGATGCAGATTCCTTTGGATCAGTAATCTAAGGTGTGGCATATCTCAGATTACACTTTAATGAAGATTACAATTTATCTCTGATTAAAGTGTATCGTGGCTGACTCCAAAGTGGTTCAAATATGTATATTTGTCCCAGAGATATGGGAAGAGTTTAGATGCATGAAGAGTTTACTTGTAATACATGAAATGAAACTCAAATTTTTAGAGGAGTATACAGTGTTCAAATCTCTCGAACAAATAATCTACTGGGTATAACCGGTTGTGTCGGTTGGTTGCTTTTGTGAAGTTGTTACAACGCAATATTACTCTCGGTACCGTCACTGAAGACAAAGTGGCGTAGAAAAGAAAGGGAAAAAAACAATAGTTGTATACGAAGTGGATTTCGTGTCAACGATTAATGTATGAAAACACAGCCGCACTGCGTTCGAAACTCATTCACGCGAGTCCCTTGGTGGTTAGGAAGATACGACAAATAAATAATGTGGCTGGTCATCATAATTTTCTCAAGGTTTATTTTGGTGATTATAATAGAGGAGATTATAAACCTGACAGTCCTTGTGTCAACATGGCAAAGATTGCAGAGTGCAACAACACTTTAAGTTGGCAACAAAATTCGGGTTCTACTTTCTTGGCTCTATTTTATTATTATTATTATTAAATTATTTTCTCTATATGATTTATGAAACCGGCTTCCATAAATGTTAGGTCAAGTAATTTTATATGATTTTTGCATGTTATGATGATTAGAAATAACATATGATTAAAGGTTAATTTTGTTATTTCTTAACCAAATGAAATATATGTACTTTGGTAACATGCATGAACATATATGGAAATCATTTTCAAAGTTGTAAGACATGAATGAGGCTTACACTAATTTTTTTGAAAATATTCTTGAGATCATGAAAGTAATATGTAAAGATGTACATATATTTATTTGATTAGAGAAAAACATGAAACTATTGAAATGTTTAAGTGTTATAATGGTTTAGTTGAAAAATCATTTGGAAAGGGAATTAAAATTTTCGTGATTTTCTACACTCGTTATAGAGAATAAAATCTTCGTGATTTTCTACTCATGCTTCGAGATCAAAATCTGCATGATTTTTTACTCATTCGTTGAGATTAAAGTCTTCGTGACTTTCTACTCATTTGTTGGAAATTAAAGTCTAAGTGACTTTATACTCGTTTTGGAGATTAAAATCTTAGTAATTTTCTACTCTAATTTATTATTCGGTTTGAAGATTAAAAACTTCATCGTTTATTAAATTTAATTGTGTCACATATTACTCGATTTGAAGATTAAAAACTTCACCGTGTATTAGATCCGGTATCAGGTATTACTCGGTTAGAAGATTAAAAACTTCACCGTTTATTAATTTTGATGGTGTCAGATTGGTTTGAAGATTAAAAACTTCACCATTTATTCTGCTCTATTAATGACACAAACAACAGTTCATGTGGTTGGCTCTACAAAGCAATAGAGGCGGCGTTTGAAGAAATATGTTTGGAATATGGCATTATTCACCAAACGACTGTCCCTTCATCAGCGCAATCTAATGGAATTGCGAAAAGAATGAGTAGAACATTAAAGGAGACGATGAATGCCTTGTTGATAAGTTCTGATTTATCCCAGAACTTGTGGGGGGAAAGTTATTTTTCCAAATAACTGTATACTCAGTCAAGTTCCCCATAGCAAGACACAATCCATTCCATATAAAAAATGGAATGGAAGGAAGCACAATTAAATATTTTAAAGTGTGGGGGGGTACTTAGCTAAAGTGCAAATTCCTAAACCCAAAGGGGTAAAGATCGGACCGAAAATTATTGATCGCATTTTCGTAGGATATGCAACAAATAGTAAAGCATATCGTTTTCTGGTTCATAAATCAGAAATTCCCAACATTCATATTAATACGGTAATCGAATCAGATAATGCTGAATTCTTTGAGAACATTTATCCGTATGAAAAGGAATGTGAGTCGTCTAGTGAAATATCTAAGCGACCTCGGGAAGAAGAAAAGGAAAGTACACTTAATGAGGTGAATCCAAGACGTAGTAAACGTCAAAAGACAACTACTTCCTTTGGACTAGATTTTCTGACATTCTTGTTGAAAAGTGAGCCTCAAACATTTAAATAAGCAATGTCTTGCTCGAAAGCACAATGTTAGAAAGAGGTAATCAATAGTGAGATAGAACCCATATTAAGTAATCATACTTGGGAAATGGTTAATCTTCCTCCAGGAAATAAACCTTTGGATTCTAAGTGGATTTTCAGAAGAAAAATGAAAGTTGATGGTATTATTGACAAATATAAGGCAATATTGATTTCCAAAGGATTAAGACAACGAGAAGGTCTTGATTACTTTGACAGATACTCACCAGTAACGAGAATTACATCTATTCGGATGGTAATAGCGTTAACCACCGTGTACTGTCTTGAAATCCATCAAATGAATGAGAAAACATCCTTCTTAAATGAAGATTTGGAGGAAGAACTTTATATGGAACAACCTAAAGGGTTTGTGGTTCCTAGAAAAGAAATGAAGGTACGCAGATTTGTTAGTCTCTTTTTAGACTAAAACAAGCACCTAAATAATGACATATGAAATTTTATCACACAATGGTATCAAATGGTTTTAAGGATTAATGAATTGTAGAAAAGGTACATGAAATATTTGAAATGTGGAGGCGTTTAGCTTATGCATGACACAAGGGAATGTTAGACGTAATGTCTAAATGATATAATTTTGAAACCCACCAATCCTTAGTGGATGTTGATATGATAGTCGATGAATTCATTACTTGTTCAGTCTTAGTGATGACTCGTGATGAAACTACAAATTCGAAAGTTGTTTACGTGCTTTTCTATAAATGATTTGTTCTTTCTTGAACATTTATAATGTTTAGCTCTTTTATGAAAGAGTGTCACCTGGAAGGCTGTGACTTTTCATGAAAAGTGCGTTTATATGTTTTATATAAACATGACCGTTCATGAAAAATATATTAACACGTTGGTCTATAATGAGGTGAACCAACCTATGAACATGAACAAGATCTATTCCAAGTTGGATTTGTTTCATGAATGAAGGTGCTATAATTTGCATATCATATAGACGTATGAATAAATAACATACAAATGCTTGAAAATTACGGAATGATTGCGAAATGTGTTATATATTAAAAGGTTGTGGCCACAACTGATGCCAATCATTCCAGCTGTTGCTATAATAAATTATTACTACATTAAGTGTAGTCAATAATCTGATATGCAATCAAAAGTCGAGACGTATTAGTCTATGACATAAGAAAATTTGCATTGAACTTTCATGACAATGAAACGAATTTTGAAGTATTTGAAATATACTCCAAATTATGCTTTCACTATAATAAGTATCCCGCGATAATAGAGGGGTATAGTGATGCAAATTAGATCACCGGTTCAACCGATTCTAAATGGTCGGTGGAGGAGCGATGTCTTGAAAATCGTCCAAACAAATATGCATTGACCGCTCTACAGTGGAGGCTGAGTTTATAGCCTTAGACAAGGCCGGTGAAGAAGTTGAATGCTCCGGAATTTCTTGAAAGATATTCCATTTTGGCCCAAACCTTTGGCATCTATATGTATACATTGTTATAGTCAAGCGGTAATATGCAGGATAAGGAGCGTTATGTATAACGGAAAATCTTGTCACATTTGACGGAGATACAATACCGTTAGACAACTACTCTCTAGTGGTGTTATCACGATTGACTACGTAAAGTCAAGAGATAACGTTTCGGATCCACTTACAAAAGGCCTATCTAGAGAGGCAGTTGAAATATCATTAAAGGGAATGGGGCTAAGGCCTAGGACAAGTCATCATGGCGGTAACTCTACCTAGCGGACTGGAGATCCCAAGAGCTAAGTTCATAGAGATCAAACAAAGTTATGAATGACGGTTCAACATTGTCCAATAACTCAACCCATTCTCGTGATGAAGATAATGTTCAGAAATCAAGGTAAAGAATTAAGGCTTTTTGATGAATCAATAAAGCTTAAAGCTTTTTAATGATTTTCTAAGTCTGGCGGGATATGACCAGATAGTGTGTCTATAGGATTACACGTTTAGGAATCACCTATGTGAGTGTGAAGTGTAAGCCGCTTTAAGGGGAATGAAATTAAAGGCCCATTCTTTAAGCACTCATGAAACCAGGCGGTGTTCATGGCTGAAACGGACACAACCGTGAGAACCAAAGACGGTGATGGGTTAATTGTGTGACTTATGGTTGTCTAGGTATACACCAAATTTCGACGGTTCAAAGATATTAAATCTACCGATTGACCGAGTATATCCGACATAAGTTCACTACGGAAAGTTCAAAGGGAAACCTACTTATCCAGATGCGATTAATCCTTATTTATGAATCACACAGTATTTTCATGCATGTTTTTCCTCATATGACCATTCCCCATTCATGTGGGGGATTGTTGAGTTTTTATTAAGGGGTGTGAATAGGAAATGAAAGAGGCACCTTTTAGATTGCACCTCTCCATATCACCCTTCCTTAGTCTATAAATTTAGAGGCTTGGCCTCATTTTTCAGACATGAAATCAGACATGAAAAATCTGAAATCTTCTCCCCTCTTTTCTACATTGTTGCATTATTTTCTAAATAAACATAAGTGTCAAGTGTGATTTGCTCTGTTTGTTGAGTTCGCTGAAGTTCTGTGATTTGAAGTGCCGCTATCACAGAATAGTTATTCCGTTCTATCCTGGGAGGAATTAATCCGTATACCTTGGGCAACAGTGTGGGGATTAAATTCCTTAAGGACACATTGTGCATTCAGTGGGTTCGGAATTATTTTAAAATTTGTTTATCAAACTAACGTTTGTTTGCTTCTATAATTTTCTGATTTTGAACACAGTAATACCAACACAAACAAAGAAGTGTTGCATGCCTCTGCAAATTGATAGTACAAGACATACATGGAAGAGGACAATGGAACAGTAGGATAGCTGAAGTTTTGAGAAAAATGAACTATTACCCCTAGGTCTGCTTGGAAACATGTTGTAAAAAGGGATGGGGGAGGTTAAGGAGATAGTTGTGCTAAAGTTGGGGCTGTCCAGCTTTAAGGGTTTTGATTTTTTTAACATATCTTTTCCCTTGGTAAATAAAATTTGACTAATTACCAACAAAAAAAAAAGTTAAAAGAGACCTCTCCCCTATGCCCCACTTTCTACTTCTTCTTACGCCGAATTCCAAATAAATAGAAAAATGATATGTGTAAAAAAAATATATACTTATTAAAAAAGCCCTTGCTTCAATTCTTTCCACTCCCTCCTCTTCCTTTCTAATTCATCCAAACCTCTCCCTCTTCTACTGTTATCTAAAGCCTAATATTCTATAAATTTCTCCTGTTTAAGTTAGGTATGGGTTTTCGAGCTTTCTATCCTGATATATAAAATACAACTAATTGGATAGAGTGGATTGTATTATATTTTTTGGAAGAGAGAGGGAGAGAATAAAATTGGGTTAAGAGATAGTGGGGTTCATGTGAAAAAATAATAAGTATAATTATAAGGGCCTTCACGTTGCATGGAAAATAAATATTTTGCCATGTCAACCTAGAGGTTCACGAGATGCACTTGCGTCAAGTTGAGATCTAGATGATCATTAGGTAAGTTGGAGTGTTCAACTGACAGTTGGAGCCAACTTCAAATATTTGTTTATGTATTTTTGCCATTTTATAAAGGCAACATAATTTTGCTCTGACATCATGAGACATAGTTGAAGAAGAGAAATATTAAACTTTGTGACATCATGGGCAATGTAGTTACTAAACTTCCCTTAAATTAAAAGAAGAATATGTAGTTAGAGCTGTGAGTTAAAAGAAATTGACAAATTGTTTTAACGCATAATCACAGAAAAGCAGAAGCCACACATACTTGCTGAAAATTTTCGTTGCACGCTATAGGAATTAGGGGCAGCCCCTCCTAAAACCATACTTTAACATGGAGCAAAAAGGTGTCACAAAAGTTAAAGGAAAGAAAAAGAACATAAAAAGAACATAACCCAATAACAAATTAACAAAGTAACAATTCACTGTAGGCCTCTATATTGAAGATTTATGTGAATCAACTGAAGAACCTTAGTTGGACAGAATTGAGAGAAGAGAGGAAAAATGAGCTTAGCTCTGTATTTCTGAAATTAATGAAGAAGAAGTACTGTTACATTGCCTAACTAATCCCTTATATACACATCTCCCTTCTAACTAACAAACTAACTCCCACGTGTACAAATACATATCCCATTTAACAAAATGTAATAACAAATATTCTACTCCTATCCTATTTCTATTAACAGATATTGACAGCTCATGTAATCCCCATTTCATCACTCCCCCTCAAGCTGGTAGGTGCAAAGACATTGAGCACTCCCAACTTTCCAACTAGACACTCATGTTGTGGTCTTCCTAATCCCTTCGTTAGAACATCTGCCAACTGCTCCCTTGAAGGAATGTATTGAGTTTTCACTAGTCCCTCTTGTATCTTCTGTCTAATGAAATGACACTCGATCTCTATATGCTTTGTTCTTTCGTGAAACACTGGATTTGCTGCTATTTGCATTGCAGCTCTGCTATCACTATGTACATTTACTGGGAGTTTCACCTCTGTTCCCATTTCCTTTAGTAATGCTGCTAGCCAAACAACCTTTGAAACTGCACTTGCAATGCTTCTGTATTCAGCTTCAGCTGAGTTTTTTGAAACTGTGTTTTGCTTCTTTGACTTTCATGAAACTGGTGATTCTCCAAGCTTGATTAGGTATCCTGACACTGACTTTCTAGTATTAGGGCATGAGGCCCAATCAGCATCACAAAAAACATTGATTTCACTTGAGTTTTGACTGCTCAGCAAGATTCCCAGTCCTGGTTCCCTTTTAATATATTTCACTACTCTTATAGCTGCATCCCAATGAGACTTCTTTGGCTGCTGCATAAACTGGCTGAGGGTTTGTACTGAGAATGCAATATCTGACCTGGACCTAGTTAGGTACTATAATTTCCCAATAAGCTTCTGATATTGACCTACATCTGCCAACATTTGATCTTCTGTTGTGCCCATCAGCTTGTCCAGTTCTGGAACTGTCAGCTTGATATTTGTCTCTAATAGTGTTCAGGCTGGTTTTGCTCCACTTAGTTCCATGTCTGAAATTATTTCCAATGCATACTTTCTCTGATTTATCAGAATACCCTTGTTGGATCTGCTGAACTCCCCAAGAAAAAACTTCAGTTCACCCAAGTCTTTGATCTTAAAAGCCTGTTGCAAGAAGGCTTTGGTGGCTTCAATCAACTCCAAATTATTTCCTGTAACCAACATGTCATCAACATATATTAGTATCACCACTATATCTGCTCCTTTCTTCTTGATGAATAATGAATGGTCTAAATTGCTTTGCTTGAACTCAGCCTGCACCAATGCCTCTGACAGCTTTAAGTTCCATTGTCTGTTTGCCTGTATTAGACCATATAGAGATTTTACAAGTCGACGAACCAATCCAGACTCCCCCTGACTTGTAAAACCCTGTGGTAGATGCATATAGACCTCATCATGTAAGTCTCCTTGCAAGAAGGCATTGTAGACATCTAATTGTTGGACTGGCCAATTATGCATAGCCACCAATGAAAGGACTGTTCTCACAGTGGTGATTTTCACTACAGGTGAGAAGGTCTCATTGTAGTCAAGACCCTCTCTCTGATTGTAGCCTTTGGCTGCCAACCTTGTCTTGAATCTCTCCACATCACCATTAGCCTTAAGCTTGACTTTGTAGACCCATTTACAACCTATAGCTATTTTCCCTTGAGGCAGTGGAACCAGTTCCCAAGTGTTGTTGGCCTGCAGAGCTTGAATTTCATTCTACATAGCTTCTACCCATCTTGGATCCTTAGAAGCTTCCTGAAAAGTCCTAGGCTCAACAACTGAGGAGAATATACCCAAGTATGCCTGATAAGAAGTAGAAAGATTAGCATATGTAACATAATTGTGGATATGGTATAAGGCAGTGTTGCCTGTCTTCCTTGTGGTTACATAATCTGTCAACCAGACTGGTTCTTTAGGTTCCCTCTGTGATCTTCTTAGAGTGTTAGGATGTGTCTGTGCCGCATGAGGATCAAGAATCTCTGAGGTGATGGCCTCTGAGTCTTGGACTTCAGTGGCATTGTATTGATCTGCAGCGTGCAAGATGTTGTCTAAACTTTGCAAATCTTGTGTAAAACTGTCCGAATCCTGTAATTCCGCTGCATATTGTATAATGTATTCTGCATTACCATCAGAGACATCTAGCTGTTCTGTGGCTGTAGCAGCAAGGCCATCTATATTTCCACCTTCAAAACCATAAGCATCATTGGCAGTACTAGGAATACAAGGCCTGATTTGGTCCCTAGGACCATCAACTGTATCTTGGAAAGGAAATATAGACTCCTTGAACACCACATCCCTGTAGAAAAAGAACTTGTCCTTATCCAAATCATACATTATGTACCCTTTAGTGACACCAGAATATCCCATAAACACAGCTCTGACAGCTCTACTAGCAAACTTGTCTGTTCTAGGCAGTGCACTTGCAAAGAAAAGACATCCTAGTGTGTTCAAATGAGAAATGAAAGGTTTCCTACCAAAGAACAATTCATATGGTGACTTACCACTGAGTGTTTGTGATGGTAGCCTGTTAATAACATAGGCTGCAACTAGAACACAATGGCCCAAAAACTTTATAGGGATATGACCTTGAAATTTGAAAGCTCTTGCAACTTCAATCAAGTATCTATGCTTTCTCTCAGCCACACCGTTTTGCTGTGGTGTGTAGACACATGTTCTCTGGTGAACTATCCCCATAGATGTGCATAAGTCCTGCATAGCTGAGTTTACAAACTATCCACCATTATTACTTCCAATTGTTTTACTATTCCATTAAACTGTGTCTGTATCAGCTTAAGGAATGATTTAAAAACATTCATAACATCATTCTCAAATTGCAAGAGAAAGATCCAGGTTATACGAGAGTAATCATCTACAACTGTGAGAAAGAACTTATTACCATCAAAGGTTGGAAAAGTACAAGGTCCCCATACATCTAAATGCAACAGTTGAAAGATTTTAGTAGTTCTAGTACTGCTCAATGGAAAAGACTGCCTCACATGTTAAGCCATTGGATAAATATTACAACTATCTATTACACACTTGCAATCCTCCAATTTATATCCCAGCAGCTCCTTCAATGATCCTCCAGATGCAGTCCTAATCTTTTGTGCCACAGAGATATATCCTCCTTAGTTGTCTGAACATTCAGCCCTTTGACTGTTGGTACATTATTATCAGTAGTTAAGGAAGCTCTTGGTACTAGCAAATAGAGTCCATCTTTCTCTTTACCAATCCCCCTCATTTTCCCATTTGAGAGCTCCTGGAACAAGCAAAAGTCAGGATAGAAAGAGACAAAACAATGTAAGTCCCTTGTTATCTTTGATACTGAAAGAAGATTGTATGCAAACTCTGGGACATACAATACATCTTGCATTTCCCCTATTTCTGGGTTTTTACAATTCCCAACATGTGACACAATTGTACATTCTCCATTAGATAAATTAACTCTTTTGTCTCTAGTAGGACTAATGTTTTTAACATTTGTTAACATCCCTAAATCTGCTACCATATGGTTTGTTGCTCCTGTATCAACTATCCAACTGCCTTTTGACATCTTAGCCATAAAGGAATAAGCTGTACCTGCCATGTTTGCCATCACATCCTTTGGAGTGTCTTTGTTGAGTAACTTCATGATCTGATCATACTGATCTGATGTGAGTTATGGTGCTCTTTGCCAATTTCTTCCTTTATTGCTTCTGGTATCTCTCCTCTTCTATCATCAACACCTGCAAGATTAGGATTAAAATTTTCAACCTGGACATTATATCCAGTGTTTGTGCTCCCTTTCTTCTTAGTTTTGAAATCTTGAGGATAACCAATTATCTTGTAGCATCCTTCTTTTGTATGACCTTTCATGTGACAAAAATCACGTTGCACATTCCAGTTTCTCTTTTGTTTTGATAATTCTGATAATTTCCTCCTTTACCAGCTAGCAAGGCAGCTAAGTCTACTCCTTCACGCATAGTAGAAGTATTAGCCATTGATCTTTGAGTTTCCCTCTCAATAAGCATTGCATATGCCTTATTGATACTTGGCGTTGGGCTAGCCATACGAATTTGACTACGAGCCTGTTCATAATTGTCATTTAGACCCATTAGGAACTTCAGCACCATCTGCTTTTCCATAAACTCAATGAAGTTCTTCGATCTAGCACATCCACACGGAGGAGGAACAATATTGTCAAATTCATCCCACATATTTTTGAGTTTGGAAAAATACATTGAGACATTGTCTGTTCCTTGAGTTATCGTTATATGGCCTTTTGCAATTGCTAGACTCGCGATGTGTTTACCTTATCGAATCGTTCTTTCAGATCTTCCCACATCTTTCTCGCATCCCTCGCATATAGTATGCCAGTAATCAATTCTCTTGATACTGAGCTCATAATCCACCCTAAGGACAATTGCATTGCACGTATCCCATTGACGACCTAGTACTGCATCAAAATCCCCTTTTTTCAGAGTGTCGTCGATCAAACCTAGATTGTTCTTTCCTAACAGTTGGATCTCCATCGCACGACTCCAGGTGGAGTAATTTTCTGAACCAGTCAACTGAATCGAGATAATCGGAGCTCCGCTGGTGTCCGATGGGTGAAGAAATAGAGGGCGATTGTGGTCAAGATCTGTTTTGCCGCCATTGTTGACTCTTACTCTCAAGCTGTGATTCAAGGTTGAGGTTACTGTGGATTCACCAGGATCTTTAGATTCGATTCGCAATTGGGATTTGAAGCTTTGATACCATGACAATTTATGTGAATCAACTGAAGAACCCTAGTTTGACAGAATTGAGAGAAGAGAGGAAAAATGAGCTTAACATGATTGGTCTTTCCACTGCGGTACTCCAGGTTGAAATGGAATTCAGCTAGGAGTTCCTGCCACCTGGCCTGTCGACCATTCAGCTTCAGCTGGGTCATGAAATGGCTGACAGTTGTGTTGTCCGTCTTGACCACGAACGGGGTTCCCAGCAGATAGTGCCTCCAACGGCGCAAGCAGTGGACGACAACCAATAATTCTTTCTCATGGGCGGTATAGCGCCGCTCTGCATCCTTCAGGTTCCGACTCTCGTACGCTACATGGTGCCCTTCTTGTAGCAAGACCTAGCCGATGGCATAGTCAGATGCATCCGTTTGTACCTCGAACGGCTTGGCCAAATCAGGGAGCGCCAAGACGGGGCTACTAGACATAGCCGCTTTTAATGCGTTGAAGGCCTCCGCTCTCCTTGATCCCCAATCCCAAGGTGTGACCTCCTTGAGGAGTTCTGTCAATGGCACTGCGATAAGGGAGTAGTTTTTCACAAACTACCGGTAGAAGTTGCATAGGCCAAGGAACGCCCTCAAGGCATGGACATCCTTGGCGGCGGCCAATCTGTGATGGCCTGAATTTTCTGTTGGTCCATCTTGATGCGTCCTTCCTCGATGACATGTCCGAGGAAGTCAATTTGCTCTGTATTTCAGAAATTAATGAAGAAGAAGTACTACTACATCGCCTAACTAATTCCCTATATACACATCTCCCTTTTAACTAACAAACTAACTCCTATGTGTACAAATACATGTCCCATTTAACAAAATATAATAACAAATTGTGACGACCAAAAGGGTCATCACCTGTTTTCTCTTTCATTCTGTGCTTCCGAGGCCTTGAAAACCTCATTTTTACTTGCCTCGATTTACGTGCGCAATCCAGGCGCATAGCCGGAAAGCTTAAATATGAATTCTGTGTAAATATTTATGAATTTTGATATTAATATGATTAAAGTTGACTTTGGTCAACATTTTGGGTAAACGGACCCGGACCCGTGATTTGACGGTCCCGGAGGGTCCGTAGAAAAATATGGGACTCGGGCGTATGCGCGGAATCGAAATCCGAGGTCCCGAGCCCGAAAAATGAATTTTTAAAAGAAATTATTTTTCTGAAATTTATATGGAAATTTGAAATGAAAATGGATTAGAAAGCGTTGGTATCGGGCCCGTATTTTGGTTCCGGCGCCCGGTACAGGTCTTATATGTGGTTTAAGCGCTTCCTGTGAAATTTGGTCGAAATCGGACGTCGTTTGACGTGTTTCGGACCTAAATATCTAAAAATGAAAGTTTATGAAGTTTGAAGAAAAAGTGATGATTTTGACGTTTGATTCCTCGTTTATGATGTTATTTTGGCGATTTGATCGCACGGTTAAGTCTGTATGATGTTGTTGAGTTAGTGTGTGTGGTTGGTTAGGAGCCCCGAGGGCTCGGGAGTGATTCGGAGGTGGTTCGGGGTGTTTTGGAACTTAGGAAGAGATCAGATTTTCAGCATTTTTTTTCACAGACTTTTTGTTCTACGCGATCGCGACCTAAGGCTCACGTTCGCACTGCCTTGTGTCTCCCCTTCTTCGTGTTCGAGGTACCCTTCCCGCGTTCGCATAGTTCTGGTAACCCCTTCAACGCGTTCACATATAGCCTATCGCGTTCGCATAGGCCAATCCTTGGACCCCCCTCCCCCCCCCCCCAGTTTTCCTTCTTCGCGTTCGCGTACTACTCATCGCGAACGCGATGCTTCCCAGCCTGCCTTCTTCGCGAACGCGACACCAGTGTCGCGAACACATAGAGCAAAACCCTTCAGTGATTTTTAAAGTTCAAAAATAGATCAGAGACGGGTTTATTCCCAATTTTCTCACGAGCTCTTCTTCTCCACAGCCCCTAGGCAACTTTTAGAGCGATTCTTCACCAAAGCTTCTTGGGTAAGTATTCTCTAACTCGTTTTCTTCATTTTCTAACCTCATTTATCAAATTTCTAGACCTAAATCATGTGATTTAGGGTGTAAATTGGGGAAATTGGGTAGAACTAGGGCTTTTCAATTTCCTTTGATTTAGACCTCGTTTTGGGGTCGAATTTGAAAACAAATTTGTATATTCGGGCTCGTGGAGGAATGGGTGACATGGAATTGGTTCGAACTTCGGGTTTTGACCAAGCGGGCCCGGGGTCGATTTTTGGAAGTTTGGGAAGAAAGCTTAGAAATTCATATTTAGGCATTGGGTTTAGTTTGTTTAGCTATTATTAATATTTTAAGGTCATTATTTCATAGATTTGACTGTGTTGGAGCCGAATTCGAGGGGTAAACCTATACTAGAGGCTTGAGTTGATTTTGGAGCATTCGAGGTAAGTGTTTGATCTAACTTTGGCTTGAGGGAATATGATTAGAGTATTATTTGCTAATTGCTAAATGTTGAGTACGGTGTATAGGCATGGTGACGAGTATCTATACACCGGTGTCTAGCATGACCGTGGGTCTTTATTTCTGCTTAATTGGGATTCTGTAGTGACTCTTCCTTGTTAATTAATGGTTTCTATATGATATGAAGAGAATGAGAAGGAAATATGATGTGTAAACTCTTTGGAGCGTTGGATCGATTTTTGACTTGATTAAAAAGTAAGAAATGAACGTAAGAGAAAGGAGTGTGATTATTCCCTTGCCGGGACGTGTAAGTTATTATTGTTGCTCCCTTGCCGGGATTTAACTGCTTAGTCGTATTCTCCCTTGCCGGGAAACCACTTATATATTATGAAATGGGATCGTGTGGCACGCCGACCACTTATATATTATGAAATGGGATCGTGTGGCACGCCGACCACTTATATATTATGAAATGGGATCGTGTGGCACGCCGACCACTTATATATTATGAAATCGGATCGTGTGGCACGCCGACCACTTATATTCGCTGAAATGGGATCGTGTGGCATGCCGACCACCTAGTTATACTATGAAATGGGATCGTGTGGCACGCCGACCACTTATATAGATTTACGAGATCTGATGTAGTTTCGTGTTTACTTCTGATAAGTTGTTTTCATCTGTATTTCCCCTAAGCATGTACCTTCCCCGTCTTAATTGGTATTTTCTGCTGTTATTTCGTTGCACTTGTATATACATATATATCTGCACAGGTTGTTTTTGGTAGGTCCTGTCTAGCCTCGTCACTACTTCGCCGGGGTTAGGCCAGGCACTTACCAGCACATGGGTCGGTTGTGCTGATGCTACACTCTGTGCATCTTTTTGCACAGAACCAGGAGCAGCTTTTGGGCCTCAGCAGTAGGATTTGATCGGGAGCTGACTTCAGTCCAGGGACTTTCGAGGTAGCCTAGCTGACGTCTGCCGGCCGGAGTCCCTTCCATGTTATTAGTTTGTTTTCCTTGTACCGAGACAAACATTGATGTACTTCTATTCAGACTTGTTTTTAGCACTCTTTAGTAGTTCGTGAGTTAGTGACACCGGATCTGGGTAGAGTTGTATTTAAACTTCCGCATTTGGTTTTCAGTTATCTATGTTTTTAAGACTTTCGCTTTTATTTAAATGACTCGTTTTATTTATATCGTTGTGATGTTATCAGAAAATGTTTTAATACTTGGCTTGCCTAGCTCCGACAGTAGGCGCCATCACGACTCCCGATGGTGGGAAATTCGGGTCGTGACAATAACATGCTGAGTAAGCTATACTGAGACTTCGGGGGATCAAACCCAAGTCTATATTGAATACGAACTGAGCTCACAACGTTCAGAATGAAAGTCATGAACGAGTTATGAAGCTAGGGAATAGAAGTTCTACAACTATTCAAGGAACTAGGCTTAACTGTATTTCTGAGGCAATTGATACGTTGTAAAAGAAACGTAGTGTAGGGAGAATCATTAAAATTCCCAAACATAGAGAGTTATCCTCACATACCTTAACTTCCTGCTCTTGAGCATAATACAACGTTTGTCAACCCCTTTCAACTTTAATCTAAATCAATACAAGTCAAAGGGATTCCATATTAGCAATGAATCTCATGTTTTGGTCACTTAAGCATCTTATCAAACACTTGGTGAAAATAAAGCTTCATAGTCCTTATTAATGGTGTCTCTACACCCAATGACCCATTCTCTTGTTCCTAGATAAATTCTAAAGCATCAAATTGCTATGTTCAATACCCTTCTTTATCACCCATAAGATAAACGATATCTTTAATCAAAAATTAACAATCAACAACCCAATCCTATANCGGTTGTGCTGATGCTACACTCTGTGCATCTTTTTGCACAGATCCAGGAGCAGCTTTTGGGCCTCAGCAGTAGGATTTGATCGGGAGCTGACTTCAGTCCAGGGACTTTCGAGGTAGCCTAGCTGACGTCCGCAGGCCGGAGTCCCCTCTATGTTATTAGTTTGTTTTCCTTGTACCGAGACAAACATTGATGTACTTCTATTCAGACTTGTTTTTAGCACTCTTTAGTAGTTCGTGAGTTAGTGACACCGGATCTGGGTAGAGTTGTATTTAAACTTCTGCATTTGGTTTTCAGTTATCTATGTTTTTTTTAAGACTTCCGCTTTTATTTAAATGACTCGTTTTATTTATATCGTTGAGATGTTATCAGAAAAATGTTTTAATACTTGGCTTGCCTAGCTCCGACAGTAGGCGCCATGACGACTCCCGATGGTGGGAAATCCGGATCGTGACAAGTTGGTATCAGAGCACTAGGTTACATAGGTCTCGCTACTCACGGACAAACTTAGTAGAGTCTGAGGGATCGGTACGGAGACGTCTGTATTTTTCCCAGAGGCTACAGAGTTAGGAAAATTTCACTTATGTTCCTTCTTGTCGTGCGATTCTGTTTCTCAAATACTGATTGTCTTTCTACTCGGTTCTTTCGCAGATGGCGAGAACACGTGCTTCTCTTCTACCGCGCAGCAGCCCGAGCCCCCAGCAGCAGTCCCTACGAGGGGCAGAGGGCGAGGCCGAGGCAAGGGCAGAGCTCAACCCCGAGCAGCAGTCCTAGAGGTGGAAACTCATGCTGATTATGATGAGGAGGTTCCAGCCCCAGCAGCTCCGGTGGGCCCATCTCAGGTCCCAGAGGGGTTCATAGCCACCCCAGTTCTTCAGGACGCTCTGGTCAGATTGGTAGGCTTTGTGGAGAGCGTCACTAGAGCGGGTTTGCTTCCAGTAGCACCAGCCACTTCTCAGGCTGGAGGAGGAGTTCAAACTCCTGCTACACGTACTCCGGAGCAGGTAGCTCCCCAGGCACAGGTTCCAGTGGTTCAGCCAGCTGTGGCAGTTCAATCGGGTATTGTGACTCAGACCGGCGATGGAGCGGCTATGTCCGCAGATGCTTTGTGGAGACTGGATAGGTTCACCAAGCTCTTCACCACCACATTCAGCGGTGCTTCTTCAGAGGACCCCTAGGATTTCTTGTATAGCTGCCATGAGGTTCTTCGGACTATGGGTATTGTGGAGACCAATGGGGTCGACTTCGCCACTTTTCGTCTAGCAGGATCCGCCAAGACTTGGTGGAGAGACTATTGTTTATCCAGACCAGCAGGGTCGCTATTATTGACTTGGGACCAATTTGCAGAGTTGTTTTTGGAGAAGTTTCTCCCAGTTACTCAGCGAGAGGCTCTTCGCAGGCAGTTTTAGCGCCTCCAGCAGGGCTCTATGACAGTCACTCAGTATGAGACTCGGTTCATTGATCTAGCACGCCATGTTATTATTATACTCCCCACCGAGAGAGAGAGTGCGGAGGTTTATTGATGGGTTGATTCAGCCGATCCGTCTCCAGATGGCTATGGGAGACGGGAGTGAGATTTTTTTTCAGGAGGCGACCAATGCGGCCCGCAGAGTTGAGATGGCTCTTGCACGGGGAGGTGGTCATGTGTCGGATAAGAGGCCTTGTCATTTTGGTAGGTTCAGTGGTACCTCATCTGGAGGTAGGGATTCTTATGGTAAAGGCCATTCACCGAGACCCTTTCAGTCAGCACTCCAGGTTTCTCATGGTACTCCAGGCGGTGGTGGTTCTCAGCAGCATTATTCTGATCAGCAGCCCATCAGTGCACCGCCAATTCAGAGTTTCCAGGGAGGACATACAGGTCGTCAGGGCCAGCAGTCTCAGCAGCCGAGGGCTTGTTATGGTTGTGGTGACCCGAGTTACATTGTCAGGTTTTGCCCTCGAGCCTCGAGTAGTTCTCAGCAGCAGGGTCCTCGCCCCATGAATCCAGGCACCAGGTGATCCACAGCTTGCCNCTATGTTATTAGTTTGTTTTCCTTGTACCGAGACAAACATTGATGTACTTCTATTCAGACTTGTTTTTAGCACTCTTTAGTAGTTCGTGAGTTAGTGACACCGGATCTGGTAGAGTTGTATTTAAACTTCCGCATTTGGTTTTCAGTTATCTATATTTTTTTTAAGACTTCCACTTTTATTTAAATGACTCGTTCTATTTATATCGTTGAGATGTTATCAGAAAAATATTTTAATACTTGGTTTGCCTAGCTCCGACAGTAGGCGCCATCACGACTCCCGATGGTGGAAAATTCGGGTCGTGACACAAATATTCTACTACTATTCTATTTCTATTAACAAATATTGACAGCTCATGTAATCCCCGTTTCATCATATATCACAATTCAATTTCACAAAACCACAAACTATTCAAACTTCCTTAATCAACTTCCTATTGTAATTCCACGTCAGCAAAACGCAAGCCTAATAATAATAATAATAATAATAATAATTGAGTTACATTATGGTATTAGGCTCTTGGCACTAGAGGCGGGTAGGATTTCAAAGCACCTAGCGGGGCACCATTGCCAAATAAAGTTTGAGAAAAGCTAGAGTGGGAACCAACTCGGCAGCGCACTAAAATCTAGTTATGCCTCAAATCTAATCAATGCAACTGTCTAAACTTTAAACCATAAGATGTTAATCAAAATATATACATATTACTTCCTCCGACCCATAATAAGTGATTTTTTGTCTTTTTTCTTGTGGTCCAAAATAAGTGATTTTTCCTGATTTCAAGAAAGAATTAATTATTTGTTTCCTACATTGCCCTTGGAGTAATTAATGTTGGAATATATGTTAGGAGTGTTTATGTGAAGAGACAATAAAGGTTAATATGGTCAATTTCATTGCTAATTAATGTTAAAAGATGAATTTCTTAATATGTATGAAAACAACTAAAAAATCACTTATTTTGGACCGGAGAGAGTATTTAACTTATATATATATATATATATATATATATATATATATATATATATATATATAT
>NW_017671334.1:149184-195362 GCF_001879085.1 Nicotiana attenuata
TATATATATATATATATATATATATATATATATATATATATATATATATATATATATATATATATATATATATATATATATATATATATATATATATAAAAGTCCACACCGCATGGCAATGCTTTTGTCCACTTATTTTTGATAAATATCTACTGAAAGTAGGATGTTATAAGCCGTGGTTAGTACTCTCCTCCGATCCACTTTAATTGATTTTTTGGTTGTTTTCACATATATTAAGGAATTCATCTTTAAGTATCAATTAACAAATAAATTGACCATATTAACCTTAATTTGTTCATTAGAAATGTAACAAATACTCCTAGGCTCTTTACTCCCAGGACAACTTTTGAAAAAAAGGAGTTAATTCCTTCTTGATATCTGAAAAACTCAAATATTATGGACCATAACAAAAAGACTAAAAATCGATTAAAGTGGGCCGAAGAGAGTAAGTAATATTATTTTCTTTCAAAAGGGCATCAGGCCAAACTTTTATTAATGCAAAAAAATTACTGTGGTGTATTGGCCAAACGGTTACTACTATGTGAAACCTTGAAATTAAAAGATTAAAACATTGTTGAACTTCTATATTCATAGATTTAGAGGGTGTTTGGCTAAGCTTATAAGCTGGTTAAACTAGCTTATAAGCATTTTTCGGTTTATTTACGCGTTTGGTAAAGTTAAAAGTGCTTGTAAGTCAAAAATAAGCCAAAAGCCATAAGCTAGTCACCCCCAACTTATGAATTTTTAGCTTATAAGCACTTTAAGTTTGACCAAGATTTTTACTATTTTATCCTTAAAATATTCCTTTTTAGAACAAAACTCCTACATCGATACTCATCGCTTCAAGTATTTTTTCAACCTTTCAAGTCCGCAATTCTCATTGACTATTTAAGATAAGCAAATTCTCTCTTCCTTTGCATATTTATATCTATGTGATTGTTGAACTGTATGTAATAAATGAGGACATATCAAATTTTGGTGTATTGCTTTCTAAGTGTTGTGGTGATGAAAACAATATTTGTTTCTCTTCAAATATTTTATCCTATTTAGGTTTATTTTCAGTGAGAAACTTTTGTCAATTTATTAATTATTATGACTTATGATTATATGCTTATCATAAAATACATTATATTTATTATAAAAATTATCTTATCTAAGCACAATTGTATTTAAAATAAAATGACAAATAGAATATTTTGTATTCGAATTGATCTGGAATCTAAAATTTTAAAGAAATTACGCCCTTATAAGTGTAAATAGTTCTAAGGTTATTTAAGTCATTTTAATAGAAAAAGAGTTTATCAGCACTTTTTATCAACGGAAAAGGGCTAGATGTGTCCCTCTACTATCAGAAATTAGTCATAAGTAGCCTCCGTTATACTATTCGAAGGTTTTTGTCCCTGTCGTTTCGAATAGTATAACGGAGGCTACTTATAACTAATTTCTGATAGTAGAGGGACACATCTAGCCCTTTTCCGTTTTATCAAATACTCAACAACTTATTATCAATTTCAGCATTTGTACCCAAACACGTAACTGCTTTATTAAATCAGTTTCGGCACTTAATGCCTATCAGCTATTCCAAATCAGCTAATCCAAACAGGCTCTTATTACTCATCTCTTTTGTGAAGAAAAAAAAAAACAATTTTTTTTATCTTAACTTAGAAGAGTGATTACATTGCCTCTTCCTTCAACCAACTAAATTAGAGAAACTATAAGAGCTTCACATTTTCAAAGTTACAGATTATCGAGTTAGAAATGGTAGAGCAATATAATTCCAACCCTTTAGTGATTGAATATCAAATTGAGATAAGGTAAAATATATAACTTTTATAACAAGTGATATTTAACGTCACACGAATTATTTTAATGTTGTGCGTATCGTTCACTAAAAAAACAATTATGGAACTCTATTTATACGGTGTAATTTTTTACACAGCGTTCGAGCCGTGGAAACGTTTTCTTTCAGAAATGTAGGGTAAGGCTGCGTACGATACACCCTTGTGGTCCGGCCCTTCCCCGGACCCATGGGCGAAGCTACATGTTATAAAGGGTGGTCAACTAATCACCCTTCGTCGGAAAATTATACTGCACATATAGGTGAAATATTAGATTTTAGAGATATATGACATATATTGAACACTCTTTCTCGGCGATTTTTTTTTGACTTCTTTCAAGTTTGAACACCTTTGAGTAAATTTCTGGCTTCGCCACTATCCGGATCTCGCGCAAAGCGGGAGCTTATTGCACCGGATTGTCCTTTTTAATCTTTTAAGATAAAAGATTCAATTGAATCTCCTTCCCTGGATAGGTAGCTCTGCCACTGATGATAACCCGACCCGTTTTGTCACAAACCATATCGACCACTGTCTAGAATCTAACTTTTGTGTTGGTAAATCTCAAAATGTCAATTTGCATTTATGTAAAATTATAAATATCTTAAGTTCTGTGACAAAAAAAGTTTAGTATTCAAACTCTACACATATCTTTCCTTTGACCACTCAGCAGTGGACACAAAACCGGACAAATCACCATCTTAACCTGTTCCACGACCTGGACCCGTATGGTGACCCGTTTGAATTTACCTTTATTGGTCATATTTTTCAACAAATGATTTATTCAATAATCAAAAAGCACCCACAAAGTATTGCAAAATGCTAAAATTCCATCCATATGTTGACAACGACAATAACAACGATCCAGTGAAATTCACTAATGAAGTCTGGGAAGGGAAGGATAGTGTGTACGCAGAACATCCATATGTTGACACATTCGTAAAATATTCAAACCAATAAAACATATATATATATATATATATATATATGGTCGATTGCTAGTTAGTTTCAAAATTGAGCTTATTAGACATAAATCTAATACATAGTATTTTTAAGATTACAAGTTGCAAAATTCTTCCCTTTAAAAAAATATATATATGATCAAATACCGCCATTCAAATTGAAACGAAGGAAATAGCTATTAGATATTTTAATTGAAAAGAAAAAAAAAATTAAGGAGAGCATCACAAGCCAACAGACTATCATGACAAATAACATTGGGATGTGACTTGACTACCGGATTTTTCTTGAGCCGAAAGTCTATTGGAAATAACTTTTTTAACCTTTATAAAGTAGGAATAAAATATATATACATTATCCTCCCCAAATCGTACTTGTGACATTTTATTGGTATGTTATTATTGTTATTAACGTAACATTGGAATGTTACCAAGTAAATTTTTTTGACAATAACAAGAATGCTTCCAAAAATCAGAACAATAAAAGAACACTGTAAATTATTTACAATACTAAAGTTCCATCTATATAGACCCAATGTTAAAATATCCTGGAAATATTACAGTATATCTACAATTTTGATATAAAAGCTTTAAAAAGAAAAAGTCAAACATACAAAACCTATGTAACCACTCTAAAAGCCAAGAGCCATCAAATCTGATATTTCATCATCCTATATACTAGTATAGCATTATTATCTAATCCCAACTTCTAACTTAACCCATTTAGTCCTTGCATTTTTTCTTATTTCAACTTTCACCCTCTAACTTTTCATCTTGCTGACACTATACACATTATTGTTCTTATAGACAAAGCTATCAAACACTGGCCTTCTTGGGAGAAAAGCACTAGTGTTTGGTTTGGTGTATTTGGGGGAATTATGCTAATTTTTGGTATATAAAAGGACTTAATATTCTATAAGTAGTCCTCCCATTGGGGATCTATGTGGAATTCCCTTTCTTCGCTTGGCCGTTTTGTAATTAACTGAAGTTGGAGGGGGCGTAGACGGAGTAAAACTTTGGACCTTGTTGTTGTGGCTCTTGTACCTACCATGGCTGCTACTGCTGTAAGAGTCATCGGAGTCCGATGCCATCGCCACCGACCGCCGCCTTTTCGCCGATAATTGCTTCGGTTTCTTAACGAAGTTCTTTGAGGACCCGACAACCTGCGATGATCAAGTTGGAATCGACTATATAAATCATCTATATTCGTTATATTCTATTCGAACCAATTCAATAATTCACATAGTATCTATTGTATATCAAAGATTGCTACTCCCTCCGGTCCAAAATAAGTGATTTTTTTGGATGTTTTCACACAGATTAAGAAATCCACCTTTTAACATTAATCAGCAATGGAATTGACTATATTAACCTTTACTATCTCACATAAACACTCCTAACACATATTCCAACACTATTTACTCCAAGGACAATGTAGGAAAAAAATAATTAATTCATTCTTGAAATCTGGAAAAATCACTTATTTTGGACCACAAGAAAAATGCCAAAAAATTACTTATTTTGGACCGGAGGGAGTAATAATCAAGATTTGAATGTCATTTCCATTTGGATGCTAAATAAATGCAAGAGTGAGTCATTGATAATTACAATGTCTAACAACTTTGAAATTTCCAATTAAAAAAAGTTGATTATGCCAAAGTTTTCCTATCAATAGACTAGTAAATATGAGTGAAATTTCCACGCCCCATTTAATTGCTTCACATTTGTCAAACCACACTATCAACGACCATTAAACCAAAATATACCTTGAAATATACGCAATTCAATATATTTGGACACGCTTAATTCAATTCAATGCCATTAAAAGTCAAAATTAATGCAAGAAAATTAGGTCAAGGTGGAAAAAAGGAACAATAATGAAACTCTAGCCTAAATAGTCGTCCACACAATCGTTTAAACTAAAAATAGCCACCAGATGTATAAGAATCCATGTTTAACATGTGTATACCCATGTATAATTAATGTATACCGGCTAAGAAAAGTAAACGGCAATGTACCTTGCAACCGAGAGAGCAGAATTTGAAGGAATCAAGAAGGCTCCTTTCACAAACTTGACAGGTATTTGTTACACCTTTGCCTGGCCTAGGTTGTGGCCTTTCATTCAAAAAGACAACCTTAGCACTGTTGATAATGTATGTTTGGACTGAAGAAATGTCCAAATACTTTTGAATTTCATTCACCCTTATCACATCATGGTATGATGACCTCCTTATCTGTCCAACCAAACATAAAACAGAACACCCAAAATCAATCATTCATAATTTCAAAGACTTTTTCTATAGAATATCAATGCTATACACTATGTAAAATGACAATTTAGGGTTCAATTTAATCACTTTCGTCGAAAAATTATACTGACAAAAAATAAACTTTTTTTTTTTTGCATTTTGAATATTTTTTTACATAAAAAGAAGATTTTAGTATAGCGGCAAAGGCAGGTTAAAAATTGCTTAAAATAACTTCAAACTTTAGGTGTGACACTTTAGCATTTTCTTGAACCCCGTTGTTAGAATTTTGGCTTCATCACCATATACAATATGTAGCTATAGACCTCGTTAAAATATCTGGCTCCGCCATTATATACACTATGTACCAAAAAGTCAGTTCGGTGCACAAAATATCTTGTGCTCACGTAAGGTCTGGCTCCGCCGTTGTGCACAAAATATCTTGCACTCACGTAGGGTCTGGGGAAGGATTGTACCCCTAAGGGACGTGATATATCATAATACAAGCATTAATGAATGCTAAACGGGAGAATTAAAGGGTGTGGAAACAATAAACCAAATACTAAATTTCTTACAAATTGACACAAAAAACCCATTTTTTTTAATAAGGACAAAGAAGATACCTGAATGGCAATATGGTCTTTGTGATGTGCTAAACAAAGAGAACAAAGAGGGCCATTTATACAATCAAGACAATACATATTGCATTCACTCTTGTGAGAATCAGCATGTAATTTGCAATGACCAAAGAATTTTTCTTTAAGCAATGGCTTTAACCATAGTGGCCAATTATTTTCCTCTTCATCAAGTCCTCCAACTCCCTAATACCAAAAAAAATTAAAAAATAAATAAATGAACCAAAAAGAGAGTTGAAAGCAATTAAATTGATGAAAAAATTAATGAAAATCACTAAAAGAGTTTTAGTGATTGTTGGAAATTTACCATTATTCTTCTATTCTTAGGCTTGAGTTCTAAGACTGTGGAATCTTGATTATCAATCGCCAGTTTGAAACACTTTAGTAGTAAAGCTCTGGTTTTTCTACACCAATTTTTTGTTTTAGAGAGAGAGATGTTTGGTTTTTGGAAAGTTTAGGAAGTAAGGAGAGAGAGAGAGAGGAGGGTGTACTTGTAATGGGATGGAAAAAAAAGAGGTGGGGTTGGGTTGGTTTTTGGGGGGGGGGGTTGGGTGGGGAAAAAAGTCAATAATATCTCTCAAGACAAGAAGAAAAAAAATATCTCCAAGAAAATGAGAAGGCTTTCATGAAATAACTTTTTTTTCACTATATTATAGTTAAAGAAAAAAGTTTAGTGAACGAGTAAACGAGTCGGTAAAATATTATTTGCACAAATAATCCTTATTTATGCTACCATTTAAATTCTGCTCTCGTTAGGTTGGTACTTAGTACAACAACATACTTAATATATTTGTAAAAATAGAATCTAAGAATGTATGTATGTAGATCTTTTACTCTATCTCGATAGAGAGATTATTTCGGATAGACCCTCAACTAAAATAAAGTAAATTTATCTAAAAAAAAAAAGAATTACTATATTGTACTAGCTTTAATGAGTCAACTATGCTACTAAGATCATAATTTAAAGAGTGGACTCAAAAAAAATCATAGTTGCAAATAATCCATCATTAAGGAAATGAACTCGCGCGTATAAGATTTGGTCCGAACAACCCAACTAGTAATATACCGCTTTAGGTTTAGGTCCGCACGGCTTTAAAACATGTCATTAGAGTTTAAGGTCTGATTACTTATATACACAGTATTTCTTTCGTGTTCGTCAATCGATATAAAATTTGTCTAAGGTATCACATGGACCTTATCAATTGTGATAAAAATTATGAATTTCTCTCCCTGCTAGTAAAATCTACGTGAGGCCGTTGAGTTTGCACGTAGGTAAATATAAAATTCCAACTTAAAGATGGAAATATAATGCTTATTTTAAGCATAAATTAGTAATACAAAAAATAAAAAGAAGATTTGTTACAACAGATTAAATTATATTATTATGTAAGCAAAAATTTTATATCAGTTGTACATAATTTAAATTGCATTATATAGTTCCTTGAGGAGGTGACCGTGGGGCTGTCGACAAGTGCATAGGTGAACAAAGTAGAAGTTCGTTTGTTCTTATCCTTTTGAAGTCACACGTAACAGAATTCCAAACCTAACTCCGAGCCAAAACCAAGAGATTCATTTGTACAAGGAACCGAGCCGACCTCCATCTTTCCTTTTTAATTTTCCATTTCATTGTCAAAATGTTTTTTTCTTTTTTCTTTTAACCATGTGGTTTATATTTATTGATTCGATTAATTCAGATTTATGTTATATAATATTCATTAAAGAGTCATGACTTGAATACGAGATCTTTGAATAAGGGTGGAGGATTCAATCCATCTCACTATTTGAGGTAGATATAACAGTCAGGCATTAAATTTACTGATCTCATTATTTTCGATGCGGAATATAAATTTGTGTAAAAGTTCGCTAAAATTATTAGGTCGAAATTCATAATTTTAAAAATAGAATGGATTCAAGACTAACAAACTTAAATTTAAGGATTCAATCCATCCCACCATCAAAGACGGATGTAGCAGTCGGGCACTAAATTTACTGAACCTATTACTTTCGACGCGAAATATAAATTTATATGTAGAAATTCGCAAAAATTACAAAAAGAAAGAGAAAAAAAATTAGGTCAGAACCATAACTTTAAGAATACGATGAATTCAATACTAAGACACATAAAGGTTGAAACGATAGAGTTTAAATTTTAATTCCACATGCCCACCTCATATTTTGATGGTCATTTTCATTGTATTACATATTCTTTCTTAGGTTTATCGATAGTGTTGTTTTCTTTTTTATTCCTCCTTTTATATTTTTAATTATATTGCATTAGTTGTAGTTCACGATATTATCATGTCCTTTATCTTTTTCTAATATTTAAGGCTAGGGGTATTTCCAATAGTGAGTTGGCATATTATTTTTTGTTAGCAAATTTGGTATCTTTAGTTCATTATTGACCATTAAGGTGTTGTTAAAGTGGGCATAGCATATATGTGGAACAAATATTCTTCGTAATCTTTAATCATTATTTAAAATCGGGAATATCACTTCGTACTTTATTAGTTTCTCCTTTTCTTTAAAAGAAATTTCTAATCCAAAATATCGTGTTTTTTACATTTTACTAACTTCTTTTATCCAGTGAGTAAAGTTTGGATTATCTTTTAAAAAATGTACGAAACCGGAAAAAAAGAAAGAAAATGAAACCTAATCAAACTTCTGAATCAGAACTTGAGAAAGTCTTTCATTTGTCTATCATTATAGACAATCCTATCCATATTATCTATTCTATGGAATTCGAACCTGAACTTGTTTTGCTTTCTCTATTATATGTGAGGCAACTTTAGGTACCTAATTAATATGCTTACATCTTAAATGGATTTATTAAAACGATGGATTTAGAAAAGAATAAATTTGAATAGGAAATGAAGAAAAAATATTAGTTATAAATATATGAATGCTCTCTACACATATCTGCTTCTCCACACATAAAATATAGTACGAAACTAATTTACCTAGAAACATAAAAATATATTCCTATATAATTATGACTACAAATCCTATTTAGATATGAATAACTTGCGAATACCAAATCCTAAATAATTGTAATTTCTTATTACAACTTTGAATTAGTTTTTCAACAGAAAAATTTCTTTAATCAAAATCTTAACGACTCTATGAAAGCGGGAGGAAATTCACACACACACACATAGGAGCCTTGGCGTAACTGGTAAGGTTGTTGCCAATGTGATCAGGAGGTCACGGGTTCAAGCCGTGAAAACAGCCTCTTGCAGAAATGCAAGGTAAGGCTGCGTACGATAGACCCCTGTGGTCCGGCCCTTCCCCGTACAGCATATATAATAAGAATTAAAAAAAGCTTGAAGCAAACTAAATTGTCATTTCACATGTTGTTCATTAACTACATATAACGATTTTTTCTGGTAACATTAATTTCCGAGTATTTTATCAATTTTTCAAAGACCAAACTAATCGACAAGATAGAGGACCATTACCTAACATTACTTTTAGAATAATGTTTTAGATATTTAAAAAAAAAAATTGTCACCACTATTAGATGCAATTGATCAAACAGATATATTTCTTTGTTGAGCAAATTAATGCCACATATTTGGTTTTAAAAGTTGGCCATTAGAATCAATTCTTTAGTTTAGGTCATTGATTTAAAAAATGCTATATTTCCTTTTCCATGTCAATGGGTTGTGGTTTGTGACAGTTCAATCCACCTCATGAAAACAAAAGGTTTCAATTATTGAGGGCAATTTGATCATTTTAGTATGGAATTCTTTTGTCATTTTAGAGTTACATTAATTAAATCTATAAGATAATGTATTAGGTTAAATATAGAGATAGAAGATAAGCACACCCGCTTTGGTCCCGATTAATCCAAATTTGCCTCGGAAAGTTTCACTTTGGGAGTAAAACACTTCCCAGGACTCATCCGAGATCTCTAGTTAAAGATGTAGGACTATTTTTTGCCACTCTATCACGACTTTTAATGATGTTTAACCTTAGCTCTATGTTATAATTTACTCCATCTGTCTCATATTATGTGTCGTGTTTCTCTTTTACACGCCCCTTAAGAAATATTGATTAGGAAAAGGATTGGACTATTCTACCTTTATTTATATCTTAAGATATAATCTCTATTCATTGAATATTTATTCTATTTATGTCTTATCTCCATCTTCAAGAACATTTATTACCAAAGGTAAAAAAGGAAAGAAAAAAAAATTATTTTGAACTTCTAAAATGACAAATAATTTGAGACAACTAATTTTAGTAACCGCGACTATTAATATGAGACGGTGGAAATATAAAGGTAGATTGAAAATAAATATTAATTAAAAATCTCCAAGCATTAATGCTCATTCATTCACCATAATTGCACACTTAACTTTAAGGGGTCATTTGTCATTGGGATAAGAATATAATCTCAAGATTTAAATGTGAGATTATTGTATTTCGTGTTTGATTGAAATTTTTTAAATTTTGCAATAAATAATTCTATAAATTTTTAATTTTAGAGAAATGGTCCCATTTACTAAATAAATTACTTGAAATTACAAGTATGCCCCTCTTTTAGATTACTTTATTACAATCAAGTAATTAAAAGGAAATCCTTAGATTGATTTGTGGTGACATAAATTCCTCCCTACTGCTCATGATTTAAAAACTCTCACAGCAACAAGATTCACACGATACGAATTCGCTTCAATTAAATTTTCACATAAATTTTTCACAAAATTTTCAATAATACTAATATTATCGAGTAATGCAAATATTCACGGGTCCATTTCGTTCCAAAAAAAAATTAAAAAAAAATTAAAAGAGTGGAATATACGGACGCGTGTGATCTTATTATAAGAAGCCAATAAATGATTTCATGTAATTAGTCATTTTATTCCTGAGAATTATTCAGAGAGAGAATATTATTGTTAAAGGAAAAATCCAATAGAGTTACTTAATTCTTTGAAAATGATATGAGCATCGTATATTGTTCATTGTTTTTTTTTTTTTAATTATTTTACTCAAAAGAAGACATTGGAATCTTTTTTTTTTCTTCCTTTTTTTTTTTTGAATTATGGAAAGTTTCTAATTTGTTATAGATATATCTTCTTCTTTTTTTTTTTTTCAATTGCCAAGAGAATATTAGAGCTCAATAATTGAGGTGGTTTATCCAAACTGTCAACATAATTGATTGGGAGAAGTACAACATCAGAAGCCAGAGATTATCAAAGAATATTGCATCAGCTTTTTTTATTCCTTTTTTCTTTTTTTCTTTTAATATTTGTTATGTTCTAAAGTTCCAGCACTTCTAGGTTGGCCAAATCCACATTATATTATATCATGATTATTAATTAAATCCGACATGAGAGGTACAAATAATAGTGCTACAACTAATAAAGTCCAACTCCAAAGTTCCAAAAATTGAAAAAAAAAATGAAAAGAAACAATGGAGGATTAATTGCAAATTCCATGAAGAAATATTTTATAGGAAACGTTTATCCCTTTAATGAATCTTATGTGACGTAACACTTAATTAATCAGATCAGTAAATTTGGAATACTAAATTATTATAGCAAAAAAAATTTATCTAAAGACAGCTTAAAGGGGAAAAAAAAAGAAAAATAATTAAAAATGGATTAGTTGTTAGTTGAAGAAAATGATTGCCAAAGAAAATCAAAGGGAACTTTGGACTATTTTTCTCTGTAATTTCGTAACAAATTAAAGTCAGGAATAACATACTCTTCTCTTGTGATGGTCATGTAGAATAAATTCTTGAAAGATACTTTTAGTTGACCATATTAATATATTTGATAGAAGACGCAAGTAGCACACAATAATATAAAAATAAATAAGAGAAAATCGCTCGAGATGGTTTTATCATATTATGGGTAGACCTCCTAAAACAAAAAGTCAGTAGAGGAATTAATCCAAAGGCAAATTCGGTAGATGGGTGCACTATTGCAAAGAGGTAAATTTAGACTTTATATTTGACGGGTTCAACTTCTTACCATGAATCTATTACTCGACCATTTAGAAATTATACATTAAATTAAAGACTATTATACTTTTCGTGATTTATAACATGTATACCTATACTCCATATCAAAAATACGAAGATCACTGAACCATGCTATATCATCTACTGTTATTAGTTTTAATTATATAAAAGTTTGCAATGACAAAGGAAGATCAAAGATTTCAATGTATTAGATTTGAAAGTTTTGAATGAATACACCAAATAAATAATTACTTAATTAAAACACAAGAGGGGACATTAGACATGCGTATAAATTGAGACTTAAACATCTAATTTCACTTGTAAAGGTACACTCAATAATTAGTGAACCATAGGACTATTTGAGTTTGTGCGCACAAATGTATATTTAAGTAATTTTTATGAAATATAATATTATCATACATGCTGTAAAGAGAGAAGCATGAGTTCACATGCCCTATGCTCCTAACACATAAATACGCCCCTAAATTAACATTATCGAGAAAAAAAAAGTAAAAATATTTTATTCAATGTGCAAGATTAATTAAAGAATGAAAAAACTGTCTAGGCCCCGTTTGTCCATATAAAAAAAATTCCTTTTTGTTTCAAATAAAAAATAAAAAATGTGTTTCTCCATGACTAGGGTATGTCAACTTGTGTCATTTTAGTCAAAAAGTAACGATTTGAACCCCTAAGTCCATGGCACACCACAAATGACCTTTTCTACACACCAAAAAAAAAAAAAATCCTTTATTCTCCTAGGACCCCCCTCAATATCAACCACAAATCCACAATTAAATTAATAGAGGAAAAAAAGGAAATATAATCTCTTGTTTTTGTTTTTGTTTTATCATAAATCTACGTCGGCCTAGAAGAGGGAATTATACTGCTCTTTCTTTTCTATACCCGTAATATTCGAGTCAGCTTGAGCACAACTTATTAATTATTTCAGCAGATATCTGCTATCTCTTATCACTACTGATAGCGAATAATTCTGATAAAGCTAGTTGGAGGAGAAAATAATAGTACTAATATTTTTCTTTGTTAAAATTTAAATCCTTTCCGATGTTCAGATGGACGAATGCTACTAAGGTAGTGCAAAATATACCAGTTTAACATGAAAAAGTAGACATTGTCAAGCCTAGAGTTGTATCAGGTAAATTTCATCTCATTTCATTGATCATTAGGTCATATGTGCAAACTTAAATTGCTTTAAGCTTTCTTGTATAGTTCTCTTAATTTGAGTACTGTTTTTCAGGTGGTTGTTTCATATCCACACAAACATTTGACTTAACTTGCACACCCAAAGGCAAGTGGGAATATTGAATAGTTCATATAATAATAATAATATCAAATTAACTGTGCGTCTTCAGCAAGGGAGTCTTGACGTAACTGGTAAAGTTGTTGTCATGTGACAAGCAGGCGGGTTTGAGCCGTGAACAATAGCTTCTTGCAGAAATATAGGGTAAGGTGACGTACAATAGACTCTTGTGGTCCGACCCTTTCTCGAATTCTGCATATAACAGGAGCTTAGTATCCCGCACGGCCCTTCTAGTGGGTCTTCACTTCATATTTACTTTTTCTTCAGCAGCCCTGACTTCATGAAAACTACATTTAGTTGGCTGGCCATAAAAGAAAGGCCTTTTCAGCAGCCTTTTCTCTTCTCCTTTGTATTTTCCTAATAACAAACTTTATTTCCCTCTCTATCTACATTTGTGAATGCTTGCATTTACATTTTGTTAACATAACGGCAATTGTATTTGGATATATATAACTTGTAAGTGAACCCACAACTTTGTTTCTAAAAATTGTAGGCTAATAAAAAGAGACACAAATATTTAACGTAGTTCGGTCAATATATTGACATACTTCTACGCTAGAGATGAGCAATTCATTATACAAAGAGAGTACAAAATATTAAGAAAACAATCTCACAAAAAGACAAACACAAGTGACACACTAACACTTGTCCCGAAAAGTTCTCCCCCTAAACAAGACTCTCAAACCCCATATGACTACATTGTGGATGCTACTGAATGAGAAGGAAGGATCCGCAATATATAGAAGCCCAAATCTTTTCCTCCAAGAAAATGGAGTAGCCAAGTATGAGAGATTTATGTTTCCTTCTAAGAATAGGAAAACCCAATTATGGTAAATATATGTTGCCCTTTCCTTCCAGAGATAGGAAAACAAAATATGGAAAGAAAATCGGGACAAACACCTAACATAATTTTCATATGCAAGTGCTTATGTTGAGTATGCGAACAAAGTTCCACATTGATAGATGAAAAGATTGGAAGCCTATATATGGTGTCAGAATTTTTTAATGGTGTGAGGTCTTTTGGGAAAACTATACGAGCTTGCCCAAAGCGACAATATAATACTAAGATTAGAGTATCTATGGATTGATTGACTCTAACAACTGGTATCAAAGCCCAGATTAAGCGATACAAGTATGGCAATGGCAGGATGAAGGTGTAGGGCTCAATTTGCTTACTTTTACGAGCTTGGAGACGCACACAAGAGAAGCTAGTTGTGCGCTTCGGTTGCCATAAATACCTTGATGATGTGGGTGGCACACAGTGAATCTCGAATATTGACCTGTAGATTATAGTAATGGGTCAAAATTGAAAGTCTACATATAAAATGTAATGATCTTTTAATGGTGTGAGATATTTTGAAAAAAATCGTGCAAGTAGGGCTCAAAACGGACAATATTACAAAATTTATTGGCTAATTGAGCCGAACAAGTTGATGTGCCGATTTCCTTTATAGGGGTATTATCACTTTTAACACGCACCAAAAATTATATCGAATCCGAAAACTTTTTATATATAGAAAGTCAATGTTTTGTGTGTGAACAAATTCCCAGGTACTTTATGTTGTTACAAACAAATCGATTATAAGAAATAAGAGACACATACCACAATAACCCATCTGATCACTTTTACTCTATCCATGCTTAATTTAGAATTGTCTGCGTGCCGTTACGTAATCTCTTCCGTCAACTTTAAAGAAATATTTAAATTTAAAATATTATATATATATATATAACAACAGTTTTAAGTACTCCACTGTTAAAGAAATCAACAGGAAAACAAATGCATAAAGATAAGGTCAAAGTGAAATAGACATCATATTGTTTGGCTCAAAAGTTAGCAATATACTTTGTAAGCTAGAAAATAATCGAAAATAAGAAAAGGATAAATCGTAATCAAATATAATAAACCTAGAGATGCAAAGATGATATTATTATTATAGATCTGGTATTGCAAAGTGATAATATGAACTTAACAAAATATGTTTGTTTGAGGTAGAGATAGAGAGAGAGACAGAAAATCAGAGAGCTGTATTAGATCCGAGTCCCCCTTTTACAATGTGAAGGTCTCCTTTATATAATAAGAGACCTTCCTCGAAAGAATCAAAAAGTTACAAAGACAGGTGACGTCTCCCTAGTGAAGACACTGAGTCCTAAACGATGTCGCTTACGTCCCCACGTCCGAGTCGTGCCCGCTACGTTAGTCGGCGTGCACTCATTGGACGTACCCTCTGGCGTAGGGATGCTGACGATCAAATTTGACCCCATACAGTTAGTCCCTCCGCTCGTTGGAGACGCATTCGGGGGGCGTCTTCGATGGGCGGAAATGCGAACCTAGGCTTAGGAGAATTTGACCTCGACCAGGGGCGGCAATATGAAGGAGGTGAAATATATGACGTTGTAGAGTCACTGACGCGTGGTTTCCTTTTTGGAATGACGTCATCGCTTGTATGCGTCATCATTATATTTTCCCCCGAGGGGGTTCAGAGGGTGACGGGACATTTTGGTTTCCCGCGCACGTTTTGAATGATGACTCTTCGATTTCTGCGCAACTTATCCCTATAAGTAGGAGAGAGGTTCGATTCGATTCACCTTTCAAGCCTTCAGAAAGCATTTTTCAATTTACTCCTTTGTCTTCCTTTCCTGTAACCGTTATTTCGTGAGGGACTCTCCCACTTCTGCTGAAACCACACTTCCTATCGTCAGTGCTTCGTTTCTTACGCAACATAATAATGGCAAAACGTGGACAGAGTAGTAAAAAGGCTAAAGATAATGCCCCGTCTAGGGTTCCGCCATCTTCCGGTGGTGAAGGGGAAAAAGCGGAGAAGGCCCTTGTTCCTCTCAGTGTAGACAACGTCCTTCCGAAGGAGATGCATGTTCGCAGGGATTTTCCAACTAAAAGCCCAGACCTTCCCTGGGAGCACAGCGTTTTATTACAATCCCACTTAGATGATCTTCGAGAGACGTATCATATTTCGGACCACGTGGAAATGGTTCCGGCCGGGACAGACTATGCCAATGTGCACCGGCCTGGATACTGCACATTCTATGAGTACCCATTCTTGATCGGTTACAATCTTCCAATCTACCCTCTGACGGAGGAGCTTTGCCGATTTTACAATGTGTGTCCGGCTCAGCTCACTCCCTACACCTTGAAGGTGTGCCGTATTATGACTACTTATGCGGCCAGGGCTGAGTGCAGCGTCTCGGTCCACCACCTCTTGCAGTTATTCAGCCCTGGTTACCTGAGGGGTACCATGCTGCAGTTAAAAAGCCGTGGCACAAGGGGCTTGGTTGTTAAAGCCGATGATTTGCCCAACCGCCGCTTTTGGCGTAAATATTTCTACATCAGGACGGAGCACCTGGTGTCAAATCCCGAAGGGTTCCCGGAAAGATGGAATCCAGAACGTAAGTATTTCTACTCGTAGAATTCAGGACTGCTTGCGCTTTTGACCATACGGCCATTGTAATTTCTTTGCTTTTCTTTTTTGTTATATCCGCAGTGAGGGCTTCTCCACCCCAGTCTACTGATGACATTAAATCATGGGTGGAAAGAATAATACCTTATGCGGAGGAATGCCGTACCTGGGCTGCATTTCTTCAACAGTACGGCCCGTCGGGTAATTATTTGGCTACGGTTTGGGAGTTCCCTACGTTCTTGTCACCTGACTTTTTCGCGTTGGCAGGTCGGAGCGCCCCTAAGAAGAAGAAGAAGAAGAAGAACGTCATCACCTCACCTGGGGCGGGGACTGACTCTGAAGATGGATACATACCCTGTGGCTCGCCCAGTGATGGCGCTGTGGAGGTTCCTCAACCGCTGCCCGTGGCGGCGTCCAAGAGGGAAGCGACTCCTTCAATGCTATCTCCACGGGCTGTGGAGGAGACTTCTGAGAGCGAGGAGCCGCCGGAAAGAAAAAGATGTCGGTTGATAACCGGCAAGGGGATAGCCGCAGAAGACGAGGGAGAGAGCGAGACCCGTCGGGAGTCAAGGCCAGTTTTATGGCAGATGCCATCCGTTCCGGGAGGTCGGCTCCCCAAGGGGGGCGCTTCTTAACGCCAACCCAACACGCATTCCGGAGAGCGGCTCGTCGGCTGCCGTTGGAGGAGAGGGCGATGATACCGAGAGGGCGGGCCCTGAGGCCGCCCAAGCGGATGCAGATGTGTTAACGCGGGGTTCGGCCCGTGTGGGGATGACGGCAGGTAGATCCAACCGCCGAATTCTGATCCCAGGAGGGTATAACCTGTTGCAACACAGCGAGTAGGCCGCAGCGGATATGACCCTGCTATGTGCGGCCGCTGAGCGTGAAATGTTAAAAGGTGTTAGCGACGGGGAACTATCACGGAGGGTTGCCGGCGCGGCCTTGTAGGTATTTTTCGATTTTCTTCATGCACCGTAAAGTAAATTTTGATGCATACTGACTTGCCTTTCCTCTTTTTCCTCTTCTTTAGACTCTCATCTTGGAGATAGAGAGGGGGCGGCGAGCGCAAAGGAAGGCAGCCACCTTTAACAAGGTGGTAAAGAAATATCAGCGGTACCGTGTCAAGCATCAGGCGCTGGCGGACCTACTCAAGTAGGACCCGGAATTTCGGGTTTTCCGTGAGGGTTTGGAGCAGTCTGAGGCCCAGCTGAAACAGAGGGTGGCCGAGTTGGAGCAGATCGACGAGCAGCTGATGACTGCCCTGGCTCGGAACATTGAGCTGGAGACTCTTCTCCAGTCTAAGGAAGAAGAGTTGGAGGTTGGCCGTGGGGTAGCGGCGGAAGCTGCTGATTTGAGGATCAAGGTTGCCACTATGACTACCGAACTCGATGCCAAGGCTGCTGAGATTGAAGTCCTTAAGCGGACTGCTGTACCGAGGCCTGATGGGGATGCGCATCGTGAGGCTCATGATATGTGGGTGTACGCCGAGGCTAGATTGGTCGTGTTCGAGGAGTTCTTAGCTGCGGGTCGAGCTACTGAGGCGGAGGTTCAGGAGCAACGGCGCATAGCCCGTGTCGCCCGTGAAACTTGTGGGTATAGTTCTGATTCCCCAGACCGGGCGGGTTATAACTCCGAAGACGTCAACCGTCTAGAATCCGGCTCTTGGATCTCTGCGGCCTATCAGGCCGAGGACGGCGGCGGACGAGATGGCGGTCCGACGGGGGGTGGTGAACAGAATGGCGAAGCCTCTTAGGACTTGTATTCATTTTGTTTTGCTGTTTTTGGAGACGTAAACGGGTCCGTTTGTACATGTATTTTTGGATGATAATGGAAGTTATACTTTTGCTGTTATTCTTTTCTTTTGGTACCTTTTATTTTCGGCCTTAATATTGTTGATAGTCTTAACCGTGTGTGCAACTTCGACTATCGTCGAGGTACCCGCTGTCATAGACGAGCTGGGTCGACTTATCGGCGTTGGTGGCCTTAGCCATTATACCGTTGATGGCCTTAGCCATGTGCGTAACTTCGACTGTCGTCGAGTTATTTACCGTCGTAGTCGAAATAGGTCGACTTATCGACGTCGATGGCCTTAACCATTATACCGTTGATGGCCTTAGCCATGTGCGTAACTTCGACTGTCGTCGAGTTACTTGACGTCGTAGTCGAGCTGGGCCGACTTATCGACGTCGATGGCCTTAGCCATTATACCGTTGATGGCCTTAGCCATGTGCGTAACTTCGACTGTCGTCGAGTTACTTGCCGTCGTAGTCGAGCTGGGCCGACTTATCGACGTCGATGGCCTTAGCCATTATACCGTTGATGGCCTTAGCCATGCGCGTAACTTCGACTGTCGTCAAGTTATTTGCCGTCATGGTCGAGCTGGGTCGATTATAGGCGTCGATGGCCTTAGCCATGTGCGTAACTTCGACTGTCATCGAGTTACTTGACGTCGTAGTCGAGCTGGGCCGACTTATCGACCTCGATGGCCTTAGCCATTATACCGTTGATGGCCTTAGCCATTCATACATTGGAGATGGCTGTAGCCGTTCATACATTGGAGATGGCCGTAGCCGTTCATACATTGGAGAAGGCCGTAGCCGTTCATACATTGGAGAAGGCCGTAGCCGTTCATACATTGGAGACCACGCTAGTCCAGTCCCTTTGTCATGCCAGTCGGGAGGATGTATGGAGTGGCTGGTATGATAAACTTGTTTCTCAAATATCTCCAGGTGCCCCCTCTGTCGCCTCGTTAAAAACCTCCCCGAGAAAACCCAATTGGGACAAAACCCGGGTAAGGGAAAAAGAGTGCGACTCGGGAGACGCCTTTCAGAAATGGAAATACTTGAGGTGGGCGACGTTCCAATTGTTTTGGAGCGTTTTTCCTTCCATTGTTTCTAATTGAAATGCTCCTTTACTTGCTGCCGCTGTGATTTTGTAGGGTCCGTCCTAGTTGTTGCCCAATTTTCCTTCGGTTGGGTCCTTTGATGCCAATGTTTTGGCTTTGAGGACGTAGTCCCCCACTTTGAGTGGTCTTATTTTGGCTCTCTTGTTGTAGTATCTTTCGACTTGTTGTTTCTGAGCCACCATTCTTATGTGGGCCATTTCTCTTCTTTCCTCTGCCTCGTCGAGGTCTTGAAGTCTGTTTACGTCGTTCTCAGCTCCGTTGGTATGCGAATACCTTAAGCTTGGTTCGCCGACTTCGACCGGTATGACCGCGTCGGTTCCGTAGACCAGTGAGTACGGCGTTTCCCCTGTGGAGGATTTGGGCGTGGTTCGGTGTGCCCATAACACTTGCGGTAGTAGCTCGAGCCATAGCCCTTTGGCTTCCTCGAGTTTCTTCTTTAGTATGTTCAATATTGTTTTATTGGAAGACTCTGCTTGGCTGTTGGTGGCAGGGTGATATGGCGTGGATAGTATCCGCTTGATACGCCATTTGTCGAAGAATTCTGTTGTCTTCTGGCCGATGAATTGCCGTACGTTGTCGCAACTGATTTCCTTGGGGATGCCGAAACGGCAGATGATATTCTTCCATATGAAGGCGATGACTTCTTGTTCGCGTATTTGGGCGTACGCTCCTGCTTCCACCCACTTGGAAAAATAGTCGGTTAAAACTAACAGAAATCGTACCTTTCCTCGTCCCGCTGGTAGGGGACCGACTATGTCCATTCCCCATTTGATGAAGGGCCATGGGGAAGTGACCGAGTGAAGTGGTTCTCCTAGTTGGTGTATCATGGGGGAATACTTTTGGCATTATTCACATCGGCGAACATATTCCACTGCGTCTTTCTTCATAGTGGGCCAATAATAGCCAGCTCGTATTATGCAGCGCACGAGGGCGCGGTTACCTGTATGGGCGCCGCAATGACCTTCGTGTACCTCTTCGAGCACTGGTCGCGTTTGTTGCGACCCTAGACATTTGGCTAGGGGTCCGCCAAACGTCCTTTTGTAGAGCTCTTGGTTTATCAGGCAATACTGAGCGGCCTGTACGCGGAGCTTCTTGGCTTCTTTTTTGTCGAGTGGGACTGTTCCATCCTGCAGCTAGGATACAAACTGGTTGCGCCAGTCCTAAGTCAAGTTTAAAGAGAGTACCTCAGTGTGATCAATGGCTGAATGGAGGAGGATGACCACGCTTTCTTTGTTGAAGTTTTTAGTGGCTGCGGCCAGTTTCGCTAGGCCGTCTGCTTCAACGTTCCGTGCTCTCGGAACTTGTTCGAAGCGGCACTCGTCGAACTCGGTTATTAACCTATGAATTTCTGAATGGTATTTTTGTAACCTCTGCTCCTTGATTTGGTAAGTCCCGGTGACCTGGTTCACCACGAGTTGAGAGTCGCAATGGAGAACGAGTCGTCGAGCTCCATACTTGATGGCTAGTTTCAAACCTGCAATAACAGCCTCGTACTCGGCTTCGTTGTTAGTCATCTTGGGGCATCGTATGGACTGGCAAATTGTTTCGTCCGTGGAGACCTCGAGAACGAGTCCCAGTCCAGATCCCGAGGCGTTAGCGGCGCCATCAGTGTAAAGAGTCCATAGGTCGGCGTTGGAGGGGGCACGACGTGCCTCTAGTTCCGCCTCTGGTAGTATCTAAATCGGCTATGAAGTCGGCAAGTACTTGCGACTTGATGGCGTTTCTTGGATGATATGAGATATCGTGCTCACTGAGCTCTATGGCCCATCTGGCGAGTCTGCCTGATAACTCAGGCTTGTGTAGGATACTTCTTAAGGGGAAGGTTGTCACTACTTTTATGGGGTGGCATTGGAAATAGGGTCGGAGCTTCCGTGAAGCTACGACCAATACCAAAGCTAATTTTTCAAGGTGTGGATACCGTGTTTCGGCGTCCACTAAGGTTTTGCTAATATAGTAAATAGGAGATTGCGTACCTTCATTTTCACAAACTAGGACTGCGCTGACGGCGACCTCGGATACGGCCAAGTATACCAGCAGGGGCTCGCCTGGATTTTCTTTGGCCAGCAGTGGCGGCGAAGATAGGTATGCTTTCAATTTTCTTAAGGCCTCGACGCATTCCTCATTCCTCATTCCACTGTAACCCATTGTCCTTTCTCAACACATTGAAAAACTTATGGCATCTGTCGGAGGATCTTGAGATGAACCTAGACAAGGCGGCTATTCGCCCCGTCAGTTTTTGCACCTGCTTTTTGCTGTTCAGTATCTCGGGAATTGCGTCTATCGCCTTGATCTGATCTGGGTTGACTTCGATACCTCATTGTGATACGAGAAACCCTAAGAGTTTTCCTGAGGCCACGCCGAAGGCGCATTTCTCGGGGTTCAGTTTCATTCCGTACCTTCTCAATATCTCGAAGGCTTCTTTCAGATGGTCGATGTGGTCCTCTTTTCTTGTCGACTTTACCAGTATGTCGTCGATATAGACTTCCATAGTCTTGCCGAGCTGCTCTTTGAACATTTTGGTGACCAGTCTCTGGTACGTAGCCCCTGCATTTTTTAGCCCGAGGGGCATTACCTTGTAGCAGTAAGTCCCTTGGTGGGTGATGAAAGTTGTCTTCTCTTGGTCCTCCTCGGCCATCATGATTTGATTGTAGCCGGAGTAGGCGTCTAGGAAGCTCAGTAGTTCGTGTCCTGCAGTGGCGTCGATCAGTTGGTCGATGTAGGGTAATGGGAATGAATCATTTGGGCATGCTTTGTTCAGATCAGTGAAATCCACACACATTCTCCACTTCCCGTTTTTCTTTTTGACCATGACGACGTTGGCGACCCACTGGGGGTATTTTGATTCCCTGATGGAGCCGTTGGCGAGTAACTTGTCTACTTCCGCACTGACCGCTTCGTTGATAGCGGCGTTGAATTTTCTCCTCATCTATCGCACGGGCGGATGTAGTGGATCGACATTCAGCTTGTGGGTAGCGATGTCTCGCGGGATCCCCGCCATATCTAAATGGGAAAAGGCAAACAAATCTGCATAGTTAGTTAAGAAGTCACGATACTTACTTGGGTTGGCGAGACCGTGCCCGATATAGGCTTTCTTCGTAAGATTCGTTTCGTCCAATTGAACTGGGTCGAGAACTTCGACCGTCGCTTTACAGGCCTCCACATCGTCGGGGTCTATGATGGCGTCCGTTGTCGGGTTGACCTTAGTCCCCGACACGGCTAATTGCTATGCCTCCGCGCTCGCCCCCTTTAGCTGTTGGGTGTGGGCGCAATCTTGGGCTATTTTGTAGCACTCTTGTGCGGTGCGTGGCTCGCCTCGAATACTGAATATTCCCCATGGGGTAGGGAATTTGATCACTTGGTAAAGGCTTGAAGGGACCTCTCGCATGGCGTGTATCCACGGGCGTCCTATGATGACGTTGTACGCCGTTTCTTGGTTCATCACGTGGAAAGTTGTTTCCAGCGTGACTCCTCCTGCTAAGACGGGCAGTGCTATTTCTCCGGACGTCCGTTCCACTGCATTGTTAAAACCGGTTAGTGTTATGCAGCGCGGTATTACCCTATCCTCGAGTCCCATTTGTACGAGGACCCTTGGGTGGATAATACAGGCGCCACTTCTGTCATCGATCATGATTCTTTTAACATCTGTATCAGCGATACGTAAAGTGATAACTAAAGCATCGTAATGAGGGAAAGACAAACCGTCGGCATCAGACTTATCGAAGGTGATACTATCTTCGAAGTCGTCATACCGTTCATGGGCGATGGTCCGCTTTAGTTTATGCGTGGTGGTGAACTTGACGTGATTGATCGCCAAGTCGTCGCCGCCTCCGACGATCATGTTTATCGTGCGTGCTGGGGAGGGCGGCTTCGGCGGCCCATGGGGTTGTTCCCGTCCGCGTGCAAAGTTGATTTTCCCTTTGTCACTGGGTAGTTCCCTCAGGTATTCCTGGTTCAGCATCCTGACCACCTCTTGCCGTAGGCCTATGCAGTCTTCGGTCTTGTGCCCCCGTTCCTGATGGAACTCACATAGGACGTTTGATTTCCTTGTGGCGGGGTCTGATTTCATCTTTTGTGGCCACTGCACTTTGGTGCCCAGCTTCTCCAGTGCGTACACTATTTCTGAAGGGGACACACAAAAGTTATGGGCGGATAATAAAGGGGGCGTACCTCTTTCGTTTCGAAGTGGGGCGACATATCGCTGTAGCGCGTCTGTATGCCTTGGTGGCGGATGGGAGGATCTGGTGTATGGCTGATGTCGATCTCTGTTGGAGCGAGGGAGTTGTTCTCGTCGTCCTTCGTTCCGTCGATCTGTCCTCGTTTGTGGGTGTATCGCTGTTAGCCGTTGGGTCGGTCCATTAAGATCATCCTCGTCCGCTCGTACCTCAGCGCAATAGGCGTTGTGGATTTCCTCCCATGTGGTAGGGGGATATTTCATGAGGCGGCTCAGCAACTTCTTGGTTGACCTTGAACCATCTCTGCTTAGCCCGTTCTGGAAAGCGGCGACTGCCATACCTTCCGATACGTTTGGTAGACTCATCCTTACTTTATTAAACCTTGCTAGGAAGTCCCTGAGTCCCTCTCATGCAGTTTGCCTGATGGCGAAGATGTCGTTGACCCTGGCCTCCGCTTTCTTCACGCCTGCATGGGCTGTGACGAACTTATCCGCCATTTCCTCGAACGTTGATATTGCCTTAGCTGGTAGCTGAGAGTACCATGTTAAAGCCCCTCTTGTCAACGTCTCGCCAAACTTCTTCAGTAGTACCGACGGTACCTGTTCCTTTGATAGGACGTTGCCCTTCACAGCGGTGACGTAGTGGATCAGATGATCCTCGGGATCAGTGGTTCCGTCATATACCCTCAAGTAGGGTGGCATCTTGAAGGTTTTTGGGGTGGAGTGAGGGGCAGCTTCTTCAGTGTATGGTTGTTCAACGAACCTTCCCACGTCGCGTTTTGGTAGCAACTTGGGGGCACCGGGGATCTTGTCGACCCTCTCCTGATGTTCCTTCATCTGATCGCGGAGCGCCTTTTTTTCATTTTCCATTTCTTCCATCTTCTTTAGGATGGCTTTACCGTGCCATCGTTGGTCTGTGTCTCGACGGGTTCGTTATTTGCTAGTGCAACTTCCGGTTCGCCCGCGGCAGCAGTGGTATCTACCGTTGGTGTACACCTGATGTTACTTTGTGGTGACCTCTCAACCAAGCCACTCAGAGTGCTTGTTAGCCATCTTTCCAGTAGCTTCTTGACCGCTGAGGGTGCTTACGTAGCCGCAGATGTGGAATCTCCCTTTTCGTGCAAGATCGTCAGATCTTCGGATGGGGAAGGTGAGATCTCCGCACCCGATGTGATACTAGGGGTTGCATTCAGGATGCCATCGTCACTGGCCTCGTTGAGAGGGCCAAGGAGATTGGTAGTGACACCCAATATAGCTTTTGATCTTGGATTATTCTCAGCCATCTTTTGTGTTTGTGTGGTTCAGAGAATGGTAGTTGGTTGTTCTCTAGGTGGATACTATGATTTTGATTCTCGAAATCCCCACAGACGGCGCCAAATTGTTTGGCTCAAAAGTTAGCAATATACTTTGTAAGCTAGAAAACAATCGAAAGTACGGAAAGGGTAAATCGTAATCAAATATAATAAACCTAGAGATGTAAAGATGATATTATTGTTGTAGATCTGGTATTGCAAAGTGATAATATGAACTTAACAAGATATGCTCGTTTGAGGTAGAAATAGAGAGAGAAAGACAGAAAATGAGAGAGTTGTATTAGATCAGAATCCCCTTTTTACAATGTGAAGGTCTCTTTTATATAATAAGAGACCTTCCTCGAAAGAATCAAAAAGTTACAAAGACAGGTGACGTCTCCCTAGTTAAGACACTGAGTCCTAAACGATGTCGATTTTGTCCCCACGTCCGAGTCGTGCCTGCTACGTTAGTTGGCGTACACTCATTGGGCGTACCCTCTGGCGTAGGGATGCTGACGATCAAATTTGACCCCATACACCTTTAGTTCTACATTTGACGCTTAGCTACATAACAACAATAACAATAACAACAACAACAACAACAATAACTACCCAGTAAAATCCCACCAAGTGGGGTCTAGGGAGGGTAATGTGTACGCAGACCTTGCCCCTACCCGATAGGGCAGAGAGGCTGTTTCCGATAGACCCTCGGCTCAGAAAGACGAAAATAAAAAATAAGAAAAGACAACTCATTAGTAACTCCAGTAGAAACCGTAATAGTAACAGAAGCATAACAACCAAAAGATGAATGACATGCAATAACAGTAACCAATATCGAAGNAGTATCTTTCGACTTGTTGTTTCTGAGCCACCATTCTTATGTGGGCCATTTCTCTTCTTTCCTCGGCCTCATCGAGGTCTTGAAGTCTGTTTACGTCGTTCTCTGCTCCGCTGGTATGTGAATACCTTAAGCTTGGTTCGCCGACTTCGACCGGTATGACCGCGTCGGTTCCGTAGACCAGTGAGTACGGAGTTTCTCCTGTGGAGGATTTGTGCGTGGTTCAGTGTGCCCATAACACTTCCGGTAGTAGCTCGGGCCATAGCCCTTTGGCTTCCTCGAGTTTCTTCTTCAGTATGTTCAGTATTGTTTTATTGGAAGACTCTGCTTGGCCGTTGGCGGCGGGGTGATATGGCGTGGATAGTATCCGCTTGATACGCCATTTGTCGAAGAATTCTATTATCTTTTGGCCGATGAATTGTCGTCCGTTGTCGCAGCTGATTTCCTTGGGGATGCCGAAACGGCAGATGATATTCTTCCATATGAAGGCGATGACTTCTTGTTCGCGTATTTGGGCGTACGCTCCTGCTTCTATCCACTTGGAAAAATAATCAGTTAAAACTAATAGAAATCGTACCTTTCCTCGTCCCGCTGGTAGGGGATCGACTATGTCCATTCCCCATTTGATGAAGGGCCATGGGGAAGTGACAGAGTGAAGTGGTTCTCTTGGTTGGTGTATCATGGGGGCATACTTTTGGCATTGTTCACATCGGCGAACATACTCCGCTGCGTCTTTCTTCATAGAGGGCCAATAATAGCCAGCTCGTATTATGCAGCGCACGAGGGCGCGGTTACCTGTATGGGCGCCGCAATGACCTTCGTGTACCTCTTCGAGCACTGGTCGCGTTTGTTGCGGCCCTAGACACTTGGCTAGGGGTCCGCCAAACGTCCTTTTGTAGAGCTCGTAGTTTATCAGGCAATACCGGGCGGCCTGTACGCGGAGCTACTTGGCTTCTTTTTTGTCGAGTGGGACTGTTCCATCCTGCAGATAGGATACAAATTGGTTGCGCCAGTCCCAAGTCAAATTTAAAGAGAGTACCTTACTGTGATCAATGGCTGAATGGAGGAGGGTGACCACGCTTTTTTTGTTTAAGTTTTTAGTGGCTGCGGCCAGTTTTGCTAGGCCGTCTGCTTCAATGTTCCGTGCTCTCGGAACTTGTTCGAAGCGGCACTCGTTGAACTCGGTTATTAACCTGTGAATTTCTGACTGGTATATTTGTAACCTCTACTCCTTGATTTGGTAAGTCCCGGTGACCTGGTTCACCACGAGTTGAGTGTCGCAATGGAGAATGAGTTGTCGAGCTCCATACTTGATGGCTAGTTTCAAACCTGCAATAATAGCCTCGTACTCGGCTTCGTTGTTAGTCATCTCAGGGCATCGTATGGACTGGCGAATTGTTTCGCCCGTGGGGACCTCGAGAACGAGTCCTAGTCCCGATCCCGAGGCGTTTGCGGCGCCATCTGTGTAAAGAGTCCATAGGTCGGCGTTGGAGGGGGCACGGCGTGCCTCTAGTTTCGCCTCTGGTAGTATCTCTGCACTGAAATCGGCAAGTACTTGCGACTTGATGGCGTTTCTTGGATGATATGAGATATCGTGCTCACTGAGCTCTATGGCCCATCTGGCGAGTCTGCCTGATAACTCAGGCTTGTGTAGGATACTTCTCAAGGGGAAGGTTGTCACTACTTTTATGGGGTGGCATTGGAAATAGGGTCGGAGCTTCCGTGAAGCTACGACCAATGCCAAAGCTATTTTTTCAAGGTGTGGATACCGTGTTTCGGCGTCCACTAAGGTTTTGCTAATATAGTAAATAGGAGATTGCGTACCTTCGTTTTCACGAACTAGGACTGTGCTGACGGCGACCTTAGATACGGCCAAGTATACCAGCAGGGGCTCGCCTGGATTTGCTTTGGCCAGCAGCGGCGGCGAAGATAGGTACGCTTTCAATTTTCTTAAGGTCTCAACGCATTCCTCATTCCAATGTAACCCATTGTCCTTTCTTAGCACATTGAAAAACTTGTGGCATCTGTCGGAGGTTCGTGAGATGAACCTAGACAAGGCGGCTATTCGCCCCGTCAGCTTTTGTACCTGCTTTTTGCTGTTTAGTATCTCGGGAATTGCGTCTATCGCCTTGATCTGATCTGGATTGACTTCGATACCTCGTTGTGATACGAGAAACCCTAAGAATTTTCCTGAGGCCACGCCGAAGGCGCATTTCTAGGGGTTCAGTTTCATCCCGTACCTTCTCAATATCTCGAAGGCTTCTTTCAGATGGTCGATGTGGTCCTCTTTTCTTGTCGACTTTACCAGCATGTCGTCGATATAGACTTCCATAGTCTTACCGAGCTGCTCTTTGAACATTTTGGTGACCAGTCTCTGGTACGTAGCCCCTGCATTTTTGAGCTCGAAGGGCATTACCTTGTAGCGGTAAGTCCCTTGGTGGGTGATGAAAGTTGTCTTCTCTTGGTCCTCCTAGGCCATCATGATTTGATTGTAGCCAGAGTAGGCGTCTAGGAAGCTCAGTAGTCCGTGTCCTGCAGTGGCGTCGATCAGTTGGTCGATGTGGGGTAATGGGAATGAATCCTTTAGGCATGCTTTGTTCAGATCAATGAAATCCACACACATTCTCCACTTCCCGTTTTTCTTTTTGACCATGACGACATTGGCGACCCACTGGGGGTATTTTGATTCTCTGATGGAGTCGTTGGCAAGTAACTTGTCTACTTCTGCACTGACCGCTTCGTTGATAGCGGCGTTGAATTTTCTCCTCATCTGTCGCACGGGCGGATGTAGTGGATCGACATTCAGCTTGTGGGTAGCGATGTCTCGCGGGATTCCTGGCATATCTGAATGGGAAAAGGCGAACAAATCTGTTAGTTAAGAAGTCAAGATACTTACTTGGGTTGGCGAGACCGTGCCCGATATAGGCTTTCTTTGTAAGATTGGTTTCGTCCAATTGAACTGGGTCGAGATCTTCGACCGTCGCTTTACAGGCCTCCACATCGTCGGGGTCTTTGATGGCGTCCGTTGTCGGGTTGACCTTAGTCCCCGACACGGCTAATTGCTATGCCTCCGCGCTCGCCCCCTTTAGTTGTTGTGGGCGCAGTCTTGGGCTATTTTGTAGCACTCTTGTGCGGTGCGTGGCTCGCCTCGAATATTGAATATTCCTCATGGGGTAGGGAATTTGATCACTTGGTAAAGGCTTGAAGGGACCGCTCGCATGGCGTGTATCCACGGGCGTCCTATGAAGACGTTGTACGCCGTTTCTTGGTTCATCACGTGGAAAGTTGTTTCCAACGTGACTCCTCCTGCTAAGACGGGCAGTGCTATTTCTCCGGACGTCCGTTCCACTGCATTGTTAAAACCGGTTAGTGTTATGCAGCGCGGTATTACCCTATCCTCGAGTCCCATTTGTACGAGGACCCTTGGGTGGATAATACAGGCGCCACTTCCGTCATCGATCATGACTCTTTTAACATCTGTATCAGCGATACGTAAAGTGATAACTAAAGCATCGTAATGAGGGAAAGACAAACCGTCGGCATCAGACTTATCGAAGGTGATACTATCTTCGAAGTCGTCATACCGTTCATAGGCGATGGTCCGCTTTAGTTTGTGCGTGGTGGTAAACTTGACGTGATTGATCGCCAAGTCGTCGCCGCCTCCGACGATCATGTTTATCGTACGCACTGGGGAAGGCGGCTTTGGCGGTCCGTGGGACTGTTCCCGTCCGCGTGCAAAGTTTATTTTTCCTTTGTCACTGAGTAGCTCCCTTAGTTATCCCTGGTTCAGCATCCTGACCACTTCTTGCCGTAGGCCGATACAGTCTTCGGTTTTGTTTCCTCGTTCCTGATGGAACTCACACAGGGCGTTTGATTTCCTTGTGGCAGGGTCTGATTTCATCTTTTGCGGCCAGTGCACCTTGGTGCCTAGCTTCTCCAGTGCGTACACTATCTCTGAAGGAGACGCACAAAAGTTATGGGTGGTTAATAAAGGGGGCGTACCTCTTTCGTTTCGCAGTGGGGCGACGTGTCGCTGTAGTGCGTCTGTATGCCTTGGTGGCGGATGGGAGGATCTGGTGTACGGCTGGTGTCGATCTCTGTTGGAACGAGGGAGTTGTTCTCGTCGTCCTTCGTTCCGTCGATCTCTCCTCGTTTCCGGATGTATCGCTGTTAGCCGTTGGGTCGGCCCATTAAGATCATCCTCGTCCGCTCGTACCTCAGCGCAATAGGCGTTGTGGATTTCCTCCCATGTGGTAGGGGGATATTTCATGAGGCGGCTCAGCAACTTCTTGGTTGCCCTTGAACCATCCCTGCTTAGCCCGTTCTGGAAAGCCGCGACTGCCATACCTTCCGATACGTTTGGTAGACTCATCCTTACTCTGTTAAACCTTGCTAGGAAGTCCCTGAGTCCCTCTCCTGTAGTTTGCCTGATGGCGAAGATGTCGTTGACCCTGGCCTCCACTTTCTTCGCGCCTGCATGGGCTGTGACGAACTTATCCGCCATTTCCTCGAACGTTGATATTGCCTTAGCTTGTAGCTGAGAGTACCATGTTAAAGCCCCTCCTGTCAATGTCTCGCCAAACTTATTCAGCAGTACCGACGGTACCTGTTCCTTTGATAGGTCGTTGCCCTTCACAGTGGTGACGTAGTGGATCAGATGATCCTCGGGATCAGTGGTCCTGTCATATACCCTCAAGTAGGGTGGCATCTTGAAGGTTTTTGGGGTGGAGTGAGGGGCAGCTTCTTCAGTATATGGTTGTTCAACGAACCTTCCCACGTCGCGTTTTGGTAGCAACTTGGGGGCACCGGGAATCTTGTCGACCCTCTCCTGATGTTCCTTGGAGCGCCTTGTTTTCATTTTCCATTTCTTCCATCTTCTTTAGGATGGCTGTTAGCGTGCCATCGTTGGTCTGTGTCTCGACGGGTTCGTTATTTGCTAGTGCAACCTTCGGTTCGCCCACGGCGGCAGTGGTATCTACCGTTGGTGTACACCTGATGTTACTTTGTGGTGACCTCTCAACCAAGCCACTCAGAGTGCTTGTTAGCCATCTCTCCAGCAACTTTTTGACCGCTGAGGGTGCTTCCGTAGCCATAGATGTGGAAGCTCCCTTTTCGTGCAAGATCGTCAGATCTTCGGATGGGGAAGGTGAGACCTCCGCACCCGATGTGATACTAGGGGTTGCATTCAAGATGCCATCGTCACTGGCCTCGTTGAGAGGGCCAAGGAGATTGGTAGTGACACCCAATATAGCCTTTGATCTTGGGTTATTCTCAGCCATCTTTTGTGTTTGTGTGGTTTAGAGAATGGTAGTTGGTTGTTCTCTAGGTGGATACTATGATTTTGATTCTTGAAATCCCCACAGATGGCGCCAAATTGTTTGGCTCAAAAGTTAACAATATACTTTGTAAGCTAGAAAACAATCAAAAGTAAGAAAAGGGTAAATCGTAATCAAATATAATAAACCTAGAGATGCAAAGATGATATTATTGTTGTAGATCTAGTATTGCAAATTGATAATATGAACTCAATATGATATGTTCGTTTGAGGTAGAGATAGAGAGAGAAAGCCAGACAATGAGAGAGTTGTATTAGATCAGACCCCCCTTCTACAATGTGAAGGTCTCCTTTATATAATAAGAGACCTTCCTCGAAAGAATAAAAAAGTTACAAAGACAGGTAACGTTTCCCTAGTGAAGACACCGAGTCCTAAACAATGTCGCTTTTGTCCCCGCGTCTGAGTCGTACCCGCTACGTTAGTCGGCGTACACTCACTGGGCGTACCCTCTGGCGTAGAGATGCTGACGGTTAAATTTGACCCCATACAAGATCCAAGTGATATATGATGTAATCTTATCTATTTTTAATCAACGGATGGTGTAAATATTTTTCTTTATGCTTTGACAAAACAAAAGAGAATTAAAAAAAAAATTCGAACTAGGCCTAAAATGTTAAGCAAGGTCTTTTGGGTTGTTGAAGGAAGAATTTATAATTCTTTATTCTTTTTTTATTCACAGATGATCAAGAATAATTCTTATCTAGAGTTTTCATGTACACATAAAAATTGTTTAAGCAACACCCGAACAAAAACTAAACATGACCATGGACAATATAAGAAATGCTACCTTACAAAACCCAAAAATAATAAAAAATTGAAGGAGAAAAATTATTTTCTTACCTGTATACAAAAATCTAAATTGTATAGGGTAAAATATACCATGATAAGTGGTTGCATAAGAGAGTGACGTGGAGCCGAAGGCGAAGAATAGTTAAAACCGAAGACAACAGTTTCATTTGTCACCGTAAAGAAAGACGCTCATAAAGATGCAATAAATAGTGCCACCCGGTAGCATTTAACGGAGGATATTCCACAAGATTTACTATACTGCCCATTACAAAGAATTTGTCATTTAAGCTCACCGTTACATATTCTTCAAAGGCCCTCATAATTGACATTAAAGAAGGGCATGATCCTAGGACCTTGTTCCCTAGGTGCAGCTAAAGCTTTATGCAATTTTATCTTCTTACTCCTTGATTTCATTGTTGTCGTGCCCGGAAGCCCTGCACCCGGAATTACTATTTCTGTTATTTTGTCTTCATTTCAAGGCTAAATATTGCGTATTTCTTTAATTATTTTATTATTTCAGGATCGAACTAATTCACTTGTCTAGAAACCACATATAAATTCAACTTTACCATTTTACGGTAAACAGTTCGGCGCCTACTGTGGGGCCTAGACAGCCATGTAATTAAGTTGATCCTTGCCTCTTTTACTAATGTGTTTTGATTATTTGTCTTAGCAAAAAAAAAGTCACAAAGAATGACAGATAATGGTGTTAACAACACATATAATCTTGAGGCCCAAGGATACCAGTCTCATCACGAGGATTCAGTCAGTGACACCCGCAATGAGGGAAATAATGATATACCTGCGACATTTCGGGAAGCGACTCCAGATGATGCTGAAGAGGAGAATGGCATTGAAGCGGTAAGGGTCCTGTAAGAGCAACAAGCGGTCATTCTAGGCCATCTCACACGGCAGGATAAGTTTATGGCGGAGCTGAAGCAGTCGTTGTCGGGAGCTTCCAATAACGCGAATGGACGAGGTCCAGTTCCTCCCGGTGCTCCCGCGAATCAAACAACACAGAGGGTAGACAACAATTACGAGCGGCGAGGTTAGCTTCGATGGGGCTGGGGGGAGCTGATCCGGCCCAACAACGAGAACCATCCCTTCAAAAACGAACTCTTATGGTTTATAAGGGAAGTGAACGCCCGCATGGACCAAATCTCGAGCGCACCACTGGTGGTGAAAGGGCCAGACTCAAAGAAGTATACTTAGTTTCCGGTAGAAACCAAGCGTGGCACCAGAATTAATCCCGAAGCGGTTTAAAATGCCCGACGTGACGAAGTATGATGGAACTTCAGAACCCTAGAAGCGTATTACTACCTATACAACGGCAGTGAAGGGGAACGATTTAGCTCCCCACGAGTTTGAATCTGTTTTGCTGAATAACTTTGGGGAGACTCTCACGAGGGGACCTTGACGTGGTATTCGTTGTTACCCGAGCATTTCATAGATTCCGTTGAAATGCTCACAGACTCTTTTATTAAGGCCCATGCCAGGCCAGGAAGGTGCAGGCCGAAAGGCTGACATATTCAAAATTGCACAAGGAGAGTCCGAGTTGTTGCGGGAATTCGTCACTTGGTTCCAAAAGGAGAGGATGTTGCTCCCGATTGTCCAGATGAATGGGCGGCTACAGATTTCACCAAGGGTCTGAATCGAGAAGTTCAGACGCTTCCCTGAAATTGAAGGAAAGCTTACTTGAGTTCCAAGCGACGACTTGGGCGGATGTCCAAAACCGGTATGAGTCTAAGATAAGGATTAAAAATTATCAGTTTGGCTTCCTGTCATCGACAAAAGGACGGGAGAAGAATAAAGAAAAATCAAAAGATAATTTTGACACAGATAGACGGTCTTCGAGGGGCCGATTTTTGCCTTACGAACGGGCCGAAGGACGTGGCAGAGGTTTCCGATCGGCAGACAGGTTCGTTACCAACAGAAGACTGATCGTGGTCGGAATAACAGATAATTATAGGACAAAGAAGCATCGAGTACACGGGATCCTTCCTACCCCAGGCTATCAGAATACAACTTCAATGTCAGTGTAATAGAGTTGGTATCGGCTATACGAAACATTAAAGAAGCACGGTTCCCGAAGTCGATGAGGTCCGATCCCAACTAGAGGGATACCAATTTTTGGTACGAATACCACGGGACAAATGGCCACCGGACTGGGGACTGCAGACATCTGCGTGAAGAGGTGGCAACACTACTTAAAAATGGTCATCTCAGAGAGTTCATAAGTGACTGGGCCAAGAACAACTATGATGGCAACCGTGATAACGCGGATCCCTCGAGAGTAGGAGAAGATTCCCTACGCTAAACGATCAAAATGATCTTTGGGGGGGACGAGATCAACGGGGTCACCTTCTCGGCAGCAATAAAAGATGAAGGTGTACCTCCCTTTTCTACCCGAAAGGGTATAGGGGAGTTTTTCCAATTAAAGTGACAATAACCGAAACGGGATTATTTTTTCAAAATCAGAGTCGCCACTTGGGAGAATTTATGGTGTCCCAAGTCACCGGGATAACAGATCATTGTAGGACAAAGAAGCGTCGAGTACACGGGATCCTTCCTACCCCAGGCTATCAGAATACAACTTCAAGGTCAGTGTAATAGAGTTGGTATCGGCTATATGAAACATTAAAGAAGCACGGTTCCCGAAGTCGATGAGGTTCGATCCCAACCAGAGGGATCCCAATTTGTGGTGTGAATACCACGGGACAAATGGCCACCGGAATGAGAACTGCAGACATCTACGTGAAGAGGTGGCAACACTACTTAAAAATGGTCATCTCAGAGCGTTCTTAAGTGACTGGGCCAAGAACAACTATGATCGCAACCGTGATAACGCGGATCCCTCGAGAGTAGGAGAAGATTCCCTATGCTAAACGATCAAAATGATCTTCGGGGGGAACGATATCAACGGGGTCACCTTCTCGGCAGCAAAAAAAGGTGAAGGTGTCACACCTCCCTTTTCTACCCGAAAGGGTATAGGGGAGTTTTTCCAATTAAAGTGACAATAACTGAAGCGGGATTATTTATTCAAATCAGAGTTGCCACTTAGGATAATTTATGGTGTCCCAAGTCACCGGTTTAAAATCCCGAATCGAGGAAAGTTTGACTCTATTTTACAGTCCACGAAACACAGAAATTCGGGTAAGGTATTCTGTTAACTCGGGAGAATGTGTTAGGTATTTCTGGGTTCCGTGGTTTTAGCACGGTCGCTCAACTATTAATATTGGCCTAATTATCTGATTTAATACAAGCTTTGAGACTATTGTGCATTTTTAAACTTTTAAACCGCTTTTAATTATTTATGGAATAAGTTGGAACAAGTCGCGATGTCGCACACTCGTTTGTTTGGTACACATTGCAAATCATGTCACGGGAACCATACCCACGATCTAATATATGTTTAATTTTATTATTGTTATTATTATTTGAAGTTAAGGTCGAGTCACGTGAAATGCACACTAGAATTGGGGTTATGTATCATGACTATGCCACGGGAACCGTACCCATAGTCACGATATTTCCTAGACTTTCTCATTCTTACTCTCCTTTTAGCAAACAATCCCTCTCTATTTAATTTTGGTAACAGTAACCTCACAACGACAAAGAGATAATCATCATGAGGATTGTTATGTATAATTGTAAATACTTTTAGATGATAGAGATAATTACGGTCAAGCTTCAAACCAAGGAGGAAATTTGGACCTTGTCATGTAGCACTAGTGTACAAGTATAAACGGGAAGAATAATGAATTCAGTAACTTTTCTCCTCCTTCAACACTTGCTAATTTTTGAAATGCACTTGTCAAGCTAAATATCCATTCCAAAATAGTTAACAGTACTACAAATCAATCACAAAAGGAAACAACTTCTTTTATCTTAGCATACTTGCAACCACATAATAACAAGAGTATCATTTTAAATTAAACATCCATTAATATAGACCAAATTCTAGTAAATATCATGAAGTCAAGAAACAGAATAATGGAAAAGGAGAAAAGGACCTCTGTTAAGGGACAACTCTGAGCCGATGTACGAAAAGTCCAAACAGCAATTTTCAGAAACAAAAATCGCGACAAGAGGCGGACCTAGACAATCTCGCCGTAGACCCTCAACAAACTCGAACTGGGAACCTCGAATCGACGGCTGGAACCTGAGATCGAGCGAATAGAACTCCAACCTCAAAAACCCAGAATTTCCATCGATTTCGTTCTCCTCTTTCAGGCGATGCGGCTGCTTATTCCTCACGTTCGTTGGGTGGAGGTTGGCAGTTGTAAGGTGGTTGTTGGTCGCTGGTGTTATGGGTTGGATGGCGACGACAAGAGGGGTGAGGAGATGGAGAGTTGCGGCTATTTTTAGTGGTTAGAAGAAGAAGGGGTCAGCTGGTGATGAGATGAAGAAGCAGGAACGGATCGAATTTTAGGCGTGAAGCAGCCGATTTTTTGATAGCTGCTCCATCTCTTAGAGGTTAGGCGTCTCTTTGCGTTGAAGAGAAAGGGGAAACCGCGGGGGTCCTCCAAGGTTTGTCTTGGGTTGTGAAGAAGGAAAAAGAAGGATGTTGATGGGTGTGCGTTTAACGGCTGGGAGCAGTGTTCTCTAGAGTTAGGTCTTTTTGTTAGAGAAGAAGAAGAAGAAGAAAAGGTTTAGGGTTGGTCTTCTTAAGGGAAATGGGATATGGGCTAACAAGATTTGGGCTTAGATGGCTTTTGGGTTTTGGGTTGGGTCTATGTATTATTGGATTAAAATTGAGTTAAAAATTAAAATTCATAAACTATAGACCCAAATTCAATTCTTCTTGTTCAATAGTATAAAGCACATATAAAAATGTAAAATCACTCCTAATTAACTAAAATAAACTATTAAAGATAAACCTAAAATGAAACTGTTTTTGGTATTTTTCAAGTCTAGTAAAATAGTATGACTACAAAATATTAGTGAAATTTTTTGTAATTTTTATTTTTTGTGATAAAATAAAGTAAAAGAGTCAAAACTATTTAAAATAGCGATATTAAACCTAAACTAAATATTTACGCTAAAAATGTGTAAAATCTTGGGGAGGGTCAAAAATTACATGTTTACAGCTGCCCCTCTTTGACTGGAAACACGAAGTATTTTCAGACAAAGAACGACGAGACAGGATTTTTGACCCGACCCTTATTTAAAGAGACCAAAAATTAAGAGAAAAGAGAATGTGACCGAGCTCTGGTATCTGAGCTGCCTACATATCCTTGGCTATAAAGGAATCAGGCCACGTGTAGTTCAAAAGTAGGAACAATGATGGAGTATACCGAGGTGGAGAGCCGATTAAGGTGCCGTTCCGTCGAGGTTCCGGTCCGCGGTCCTGTTATTACATCAAAAATAAAAGGAAAAATTACAGCAAAAATAAAAGAAAAATACAAAATCCTATCTAGTCCTTGTCTTGAATCTTCATTGAATCTCCACTTTCTCCTTCAACATGAAATTGAAAATTCACCATATTCTTCAGGTGGGCATCCTGCTGACTTGAATTCGAAGAAAACTGGAAGTTGACCCTGTTCTTCAGCCGAGCATCCTGCTGCTTGCACTTGAAATAAACTTGAACTTGGAGTAGACTTGATCTTGAAAACCTTTTTCCTCAGGCGGCTCGTGCTGCTTCTGATTTGAATTAAAAATTGCCCCTATTCTCCAGGCGGGATCCTGCTGTCTTTGACTTGAATCTTGAAAACTGAAAGTTGACCCTATTCTTCAGGAAGACTCCTGCTGTCTTTGACTTGAATCTTGAAAATTGAAAGTTGACCCTTGTCTTCAGGCGGGCTCCTGATGCCTCTCCGACTTGAACTTGAAAACTGAAAGTTGACCCTATTCTTCAGGCGGGCTCCTGATGCCTCTCTGACTTGAAATTGTAAACTGAAAGTTGACCCTGTTCTTCAGGCGAGATTCTCCTAATGCTTCTCTAACTTGAAATTGAAAACTGAACATGTTCTTCAGGCGGGCTCCTGATGCCTCCCTGACTTGAACTTGAAAAATGAAAGTTGACTCTATGGGCTCCTGATGCCTCTCTGACTTGAAATTGTAAATTGAAAGTTGACCCTGTTCTTCAGGCGGGATTCTCCTGATGCTTCTCTAACTTGACATTGAAAAATGAACATGTTCTTCAAGCGGGCTCCTGATGCCTCCCTGACTTGAACTTGAAAACTGAAAGTTGACCCTGTTCTTCAGGCGGGCTCTTGATGCCTCTCTGGCTTGAAATTGTAAACTAAAAGTTGACCCTGTTCTTCAGGCGGGATTCTCCTGATGCTTCCTTGACTTGGACCTAAAACTGATTTCTGAAATGTTGCCCCTCGTTCTCCAGGTGGGTTCCTGCAATCAAAACAAACAAAACGAACAAAATTTTTCTGCCCCAGTTTGCACTAGGAATATTTGTGAATTGTTAGCAAAACTGTGAATCACTTATGCTATTGATGAAAGATGTAACGGTGAAAGTAAAACGAACAACTCGACTAGGATGTGCGTCTCCTGTGAGATTGACCTTAAGGAAAACTATAAACTGAGCTTGACTAAACTAAAAATTGACCATATTCTCCAGGCGGGACCCCTGAACTCAAGGAAAGCTAAGGCTTAACAACTACAGGAAATTAAAAACTGACCATATTCTCCAGGCGGGATCCCTAACCTCAAGGAAAGATAAAGTTAACAACTTATGACAATTAAAAGTTGACCCTATTTTCCATGTGGGACCCCTGAACTAAAGAAAAACTAAGACTAACAACTTAAGGGAACTAAAAACTGACCCTATTCTCCAGGCGGGACCCCTGAACTAAAGGAAAACTAAAGACTAACCACTCAAGAAAATTAAAAATGATCATATTCTCCAGGCAGGACCCCTGAACTTAAGGAAAACTAAAAATTAACAACTTAAGAAAACTAAAATTGACCCTATTCTCTAGGCGGGACCCCTGAACTTAAGGAATGCTAAAGATTAATAATTTAAGGAAACTAAAACTGACCCTATTCTCCAGTCGAGACCCCTGAACTTAAGGAAAACTAAAGATTAACAACTTAAGAAAAAATAAAACTGACCCTATTCTCCAAGCGGGACCCCTGAACTTTGAGATTAACAACTTAAGAAAACTAAAACTGACCCTATTCTCCAGGCGGGACCCCTGAACTCAAGGAAAACTAAGACTAACAACTTAAGGGGACTAAAAACTAACCCTATTCTCCAGGCGGGACCCCTGAACTCAAGGAAAACTAAAGACTGACCACTTAAGAAAATTAAAAATGACCATATTCTCCAGGCGGGACTCCTGAACTTAAGGAAAGCTAAAGATTAACAACTTAAGAAAACTAAAATTGACCCTATTCTCCAGGCGGGACCCCTGAACTTAAGGAATGCTAAAGATTAATAATTTAAGGAAACTAAAACTGACCCTATTCTCCAGGCGGGACCCCCTGAACTCAAGAAAAACTAGAGATTAACGACTTAAGGAAACTAAAACTGACCCTATTTTCCAGGCAGGACCCCTGAATTTAAGGAAAACTAAGACTAACAACTTAAGGAAACTAAAACCTGACCCTATTTTCCAGGCGGGACCCCTGAATTTAAGGAAAACTGATGATTAACAACTTAAGGGAACTAAAAAACTGACACTATTCTCCAGGCAGGAACCCTGAACTGAAGGAAAACTGAATATTAACAATTTAAGAAAACTAAAATTGACTCTATTTTCCAGGCGGGACCCCTGAACTTAAGGAAAGCTAAAATCTCTTCTGACTAGGGAGAATGCCTAGGAGGTACGGTTCTTCTCAACTAGGGAAAATGTAGGAGGTGAAAACCTTCTCAACTAGGGGAATGCCTAGCAAGTAAAAACCTTCTCAAACAGCCTTTGTGCTGACAAAATTTGGCGCGACACTTCAAAAATTCAAGCTTCCCAAGCTTTGATTTGGACATAGTCTTCGTCCTTGTTTCAAACAAAGAAAACCTGTGAGTTTAAACATGGTGGTGGTTGTGGCCTTGACTTTGAGGGCGATTGCTCGTTCACTTGATATGATAACTTTGATTTCAACTTGAAAGACCTTGCTTGTTTATTGACTAACCACCTCCTCTATCACCCTTGTTACCGAAAATACCTCTGATCCGTTCAAACCCAATACCCTCTATCTGTTGCATTGTGCTCATGAATTGACATATACCGAACCTTTGTATTTCATACGAATCCCAAAGCACGTCAATTGTCACCAACACAGTGCGCATACTACTCTTTCCTGACTTAAGCCACTTTGATGTACTAGCCAGACTCCGCTTTGTGCAATTGGAAAGCTGGTGGCAGATTTTGAAGTCATTTCTTATTTGTTCTGACAAAACAGACTCAAGAGGACTAAACAAGGCAAGAAGAGCAGAGTTAAGGGGACAACGGAAAGAGATGACATCTAACAAGAAAATCACCAAGCAGAGACTTATCAGATGCAGATACCAACTCTAATGACCGTGACATGCATTTTGGATTAAGTGGCATAATCTCTCAAGCAAGTCTAATGTTCAACTCTTGTTGTATCTCTAAGCCATGAAATTTGGCTTCAATGCTCCGATTATCCTATCTGAATTACGGTCCTTATTCGACTTGTAGTGCCCGAAGGGTTTTCACCATCAAGCCTCTCTCATTTTGTTCTTTCTCTCAACTCACCATCGCCTTATGGTGTCTGTGAAGGTTTTCACCAATAAGACTCTCTCATTTTGTCTTTTCTTCTTATTCCTCTGACTCTCCATATGACAAGACATTAACCATGGTAAAAATATCATATGCTCTTGGCATGGCTAACTCAGCACTCTCAAAGATTATCTGGGAGGTCTTTTCTGGAATGTAATGTGGCTTTTGGACAGGGTTAGAAAGAAAGAATATCATAAAGGCTCAAAATAACTAAGATAATAGGGTTAATTTATTTATAACTTTTGAAATCCATTTCAAACTTTGCCCCAATTTCTAAAACAAGAGAATTTGATTCTAAGAAAAACCGCCCCCTCTTGACTTTGCGGGATTATGAAATATTTTATTTGGTGCGACCGAACCTTAAGGCTGCCTACGTATCTTCTGGTGACAAGAATCAGGTCGATCGTAGTTCAAACTAATTCTTGTTTTGTTTTTTGTTGCTCTTTTTCTTTTCTTTCTTTTTTTTTCCTTTTTTTTTCTTTTCTCTCTTTTTTCTTTTTGATTTTTTTTTGGAATGAACTTTCTAAAACAAACCTTATAGGGATGATTTTTTGATATATTTTTTTTAATGACTCTAACTTGATTCCAAAAGAGGTGAGTTCAAAGAAATCAGCACAGGCTCAAAGGGGTATCAAAGGGTATAAAGTGTTTGGATAGCTGAAAGAGGGCCTCCCAATCCCTGAAAATGCCAAGTACAACATTTCTTTTGCAGCTTCGGCATTGATATCACTGATAAGACTTCCACTTTTTTTTAGTGCCTTGTCAAGTACAAAACTCTCATTGGGTAATTCCCTTTTCACAATGGATTCCCTCTGTCAATTCGGAGCAAACTCTCTTGACTTTATTTTGTAAATTGAGGTGCACTTGAACTCAAAACTGCTCGCTTCAAATTGTCTGGGATGCACTCTCTTGTAATGAATTCTTGTAATCTTATTAACTTCCCAAATTATCTGCCCCAGTTTCATATAGTTCGGGCTTTAAATGATCTCAAAATGTCCAAATCTGTACTTATTTCCCTCAAGTGTCCCTATCATCTTCAAAATTGTTTCATTGCTTCATGACTAAACTAACTTTTAAGATTAGGCTGAGAATTACGCGTGCATGTCATATCACTAGAGTCAGCAGGAAAAGAACTATAAAAGGAAAAGAGAACTAAACAAAAAATGACTAGAAATAACAGAAAACATAAAATTGCATTAGATAGACAGTGAAAGGGTTTGAACAACGAAACAAGCAAATTAAACTGGGTTACAACCCTGGAACAAACCTAGATAACATTAAAAGAGTTACTACGACTAAACGAACTAGACAAAATAAAAGGATAGAGGGGTTTGAGTCACAACTCAATATCCGGATTACAACCCTGAAGTAACCCGGACAACAGAAATGACAACAAAATAAACTACCAGGACTCTCCTTAGGTAACCAAGAAAGGAGCATCTTTCCCAATCACCAAGCTCAACATCTTAGCCACTAAGTTCCGCATCAACATTACTAAGACCTTCACAAGTCTCAATCACATTGACCTCAGCAAATTGCGTTTGGGTCCCTTTTGCCAGCTCGTTCTTAAGATCAACTTCCGGAACCGAGATTGATAGCGCTGAAATCTTTGCGGCAAGTGGCCCTCCGAGGATCTCAGAAGAGTTCTCATTTTCCTTTTCAACACAAATCATACCCACCATATGCGTCTCATTATGAACAGACAATGGACTTTGGCTAGTGTCTACTGCATCTGGGTTTTGCACGACAATGTCACCTGCATCAATAAGCTTCTGAACTACTCTTTTTAGATGCCAACACTTTTCTATGCTATGACCCGGGGCATTAGAGCAGTATGTGCACCTTTGAGAATAATCAAAATTCTTTGGAAGAGGGTTCGGCATTTTTATCTGAATCGGTTTCAACATGTCCAATTGCCTCAACCTTTGGAACAAACTGGCATATGATACTCCCATGGGAGTGAAAGTCTTTTCCTTTTGTTGTTGCCTTTTCATTTTGTACTCTGGCCTCGGTTGGAATTTTTTTCAGGTAGGTGGTTGATATGCTTGAGGAGGGGGGTAAGATATTTGTGGAAATGGTGCAGGCCATTGCAGGTCCTGTGGATGTGGAGCATATGGTGGTGCATTGTGGATGGAGTACTGGGAAGGTGAGGTATGACTTTGGAGATTTTGTGGAGAGAAGTAGCATTGGGGAGGATTATCTGGAGCCCAGGGATATCCATGGGGTCGATATTGAGGCTGAAAGCGTTGAGCAGGAATGCCCACTGGATCCTGTCATTGGCGGGGCTCAACAATATCTTTTCTATTTCTCTTTCTTCCACCCAAACTTACTGAGATGTTCTGAATGTCTTCTGTAGTATCTTTCACTGCAGAATAGCTCATGATTTTGCATTAGTTAATTCCCTCTTCTACCGTCTCCCCCATTTTACCACATCATTGAAAGGTTTACCAAGGCCGGGATCAAATGACTGAAGTCGGTGGGCCCCTGGGCTTGTAGGAAAAACTTAACCATTTCTTCTTCACCAATCGGTGGACTGACCCGAGTAGCTTGTTCCCTCTATCTGAGCCCAAACTCCCTAAAACTTTCCTCCGGTTTATTTTCCATCTTAGATAGGGAGGAGCGGTCTGGGATAATGTCTAGATTGTACTGAAAGTGTCGAACAAAATCTTGAGCCATATCATCCCATGCATGCCACTTATTGACATCTTGACGAGTATACCATTCCAAGGTTGCCCCACTCAAACTCTCACTGAAATATGCCATCAACAAATCATCTTTCCCGCCAACACTTCTTATTTCACTGCAATAACCCCTCAGATGGGCTACTGGATCTCCACGCCCATCATACAAGTCAAACTTTGGAATTTTAAACCCCGCGGGCGGATGAACATCAGGGAACATACATAAGTCATTGTAAGACATGTTAATCTGATTTCCCATCCCCTGCATGTTCCTTAAGGACTGTTCTATACCTTTCAGCTTCCTGGATATCTCATCTCGCCCGTTTTTTCCTGTGAACTTTTCACTTTCAACATGAGGCTCATTCCGAGGGCTATGGTTGTATGAGTCAGGGACCTTGTGGGCCAACTCTGGGGGGTAGTATTGGGCATCATGAGTTTTGAGTAGGTGTTCATTGTTGGATCTATGAAGGAAAGATTGTTGAGAAGTTGTGATCGTGGGGATAGTGGATATGACAGGAGGGTAATTTTTGGGAAAGGTAGTTGGAGGACAAGTGATGGAGCTACTAGGGTGGTTGGGAAAGCTGTGATAAGTGGGAGAATCTGGAGAGTATGGGGTATCATCTGGCACTATGACCGGAGTTTGGGTAAGGACAGCATCTAAGAAGCTAGGTGGTGGCGGGGGTGGTGCCTTCCCGGTCATCCAAGCCCGATACATGTCCGCCATGTGTTGTCTTAACATCCTTACCTCTTCAAACAACCCATTGTCCTGTTCAACTAATTGCTTTTGGGCACACTATCAACCAACTCAATTCCGTTGTTGTCTGCCATTGCCTTTCGACTTTATGTTATAGGGAAGAGTTACCAGTTTAAGAACCACAAACCAACCACCCTTCTGCTACGATGAAGATAACAAAGAGGAACAAAATGAAGTCATCACGTTAGTGTTAGGGCATTTAACATAAGATAATCTCACATTATGTGCAATGCACCTAGTCACAGTTATCGGTTCTAAAATGACTTCGAGGGTACGAAGGTCATATGGCATCATCCCAATTTCACTCTTGTTGCCCCGTTTCTTCTTCATTTTCCTTTCTAGCACCGCTTGGTTTTTCATTTCATTCCCCCTCTTTTCTTTTTGATTATCGCTCTTTTCTTTCCTCTCATTTCTCACAACCCACAACTTCATTCTCTCTTTTTTCTTTTTTCTTTGTTAATGATGATTCGATCGAATCCTATGTAGGTTGCCTACGTATCATGTCCCTCATGAATCAGATCAAGCGTAGTTCTGAAAAATCGAGAATAGACTAAATAAACTAACGTTCTTTTTTTTTTTTTTAACCTTAGTGACTACTCTAATGAGAAAAAAAAAACCTCTCTTTTTTTTAGACTTAATGTTCTAAAATCTATTCTAAACTCAATCTTAAACGAGCATATATTTTTTTTTCTTAAAACAGATACTCTATGAGAAATTATTAAGGAAAACAACCTAGAAGAGAAAAATATTTTTTGATTCTTTTTTTTAGGAAGGAAATCTAAAGAATAAACCAAAGAAAAATATTTTAAATTTTTATTTAATATCCTGAAGAAAGATTTCAAAACGAGAAATGAAAAAGATAATAAAATATTTTTGGGTTTCAGTTTTTTGATTACCTTAGGGAGAAACTCTGAAGATAAACAAAAGATAGAGTATGTTTTCTTTCTTCTATATATAATGTCCTAAAGTTCTAGTGAAAAAATAAAAGAATATATTTTTTTTTGTTTTTTATTAATTTCCCAAAGAAGAACCTTAAAAAGAAAATCTTTTTGGATTTTTGGAATTAATATCTTAAAGAAAACTTCTAAAGAGGTATCAAAAGAAAATTCTTCTTTTTTTTTTGTTTGAATTTTTAGTCTCAAAAACTAAAGGAAATATAAAAGCAATTTTTATATTTTGAGTTCTAGATATTAATTTCCTAAAGGAAAACCACCTCAAAAGAATTTTTTTTTTAATTTTTTAGAATTAGTATTCTAAAGAAAACTTCTAACGGAAATATAAAAACGCAAAATCTCTTCTTTTTTTTTGGATTTTTGATTTATAACACATTTTTTCAAATACAAAATAGGAAGTACAATAACAGAAGATTCAACAAACTTAACTAGACTATGACAGACTCTAACATCACCTAAAAGACTCGACATTACTGTACAAAACTAGAAGGTAAAAGACGACATAAAAAGAAAAACAAACTCAAAACATAAAAAAAATCTCCTTAAGCAACTCCTGAATGAGCGATCCTGACAGGATGGTCCCGGGGCGTCTGTCATGCTCAAACTACGGCAAGTAGATCCACACTTGTATGAGAAAATTAAGACCAAATAAAGTTAAAGACCTAGAACACTATGTGAGACAATAACACTTCCAATTGGACACATGCAAGACATGATTGAGGCTATTTGGCAAAACGGCCTACGTGGCCAAAAGTGGCTAGACATACAAGATTTGGCTAAGACCCCAAGAAGCCAAGAACCTAAGACTCACTAGGAAGACCTGACCCTATGTGGGCTGCCTACGTTTCCCGCCCCGAAAGACAAGAATCAGGTATGCGTAGTTCGGGAGGATTGGATAAGGGTGAGAATAATAAATAAATAAACAACTGATTTGGCGAAAACATTTTTTTTTCTTTTTTTCTTTTTTTTTAAAAAAAATGATGGGAAAGTGCAAAAAAAAATTTTTCTTTTTTTTTTTGTCTTTTTCTTAAAAAAATGTGAAAGAAAAATATAATTGGGTCCTACTTGCTTTATTTTCACACTTCACCCTCTTTTTTTTCTCATTTACCCTCAATCATCATTGGTCCGTCAAATGACCCCTTTTACCCTTGAAGAATGCAACATGTAGCACATAAGATGCATCAGAAGGGTCTTTTTAATTTGGGTACACCTGTCCTAGACGGATCCAACCCCTGTGTTGAATCCCCAAAGTCAAATACACGTGACGCAAACAAGCGTTCCTACTAGGGATCCAGCATGAGGCTATGTTATTCTAGGTTCAAAAGCCTGGGTGTATTGTTCTAGACCTGGCTTACCCGAGTGGATAACTCGAGCCGGGGGGGGGGG
>NW_017671334.1:195382-225765 GCF_001879085.1 Nicotiana attenuata
GGGGGGGGGGGGGGGGGGGGGGGGGAGTTGATGGGTTTTCAATGTCTTTACCTTATGTTTTGATGATCTAACAAATTTACTGTCAAGAACCAGATAGGGAACCTGACACACTTGGTACACATTACAAATGAACAAAGTCCAGCCTGAACTCCAGCCAATGTGAACTGCTGCAAATAAAGAGAAAAGAGGAACAAGACAGGGACCTGATCCCTGGGTGTTCTCTGACAGAAGTACAAGTCCACTATACAGTTGGAAAGCAACTGCAAAAAGCAACTGACTGCAACTGTACACGCGACAGTGCAACAGTCACTTCCCATTGGGAAGAGGCATATACCTACCAAGACTTGACAACATCTTTGGGATGTCTTTGGTAGTATAATAACATGGTGCAAGGCACAAGATACTCACTTGAGCATTTAGTGATATTCTCTCAAGCACAAAAGATCTGATCCATCATTGAAGTCACAAGTGTGTCAAGAACAAGAAGACAACTCCACTAAGGATCTATTTCACAATGAGTCTATGTGTGTCCGTAGTTGAGTTGTAATCTTGTTGTTTGTTCTTCATTGTAACTCCTATCCTGCTTTCTTAGAAGCTTTGTTTTAGGAAACTCAAAATCATAAACCTTCTGAGTTTGTGTTATGACTAGAGTTAGTCATAAGTTAAAGTCTTTGTAACTAGTGAGTGACAAAGTGGCTTGGGGTAAGTGTATCACAAGTTAGTTGAGTTGAAGTCTTTGTAACTAGTGAGTGACAAAGTGGCTTGTGGTAAGTGTATCACAAGTTAGTTGAGTTGAAATCTTTGATAGAGTCATTACAAAGTGGCTTGTAATAGTGTGTTTACAAGTTAGTATTCTCGTGTCTCATTTACTTACTGCTTCATTAGTATTCTCAGTGGAAACTCATAAAGGACCAGGTACTCTATAGTTTGGTGGACTCATATAATCTAACAATTGGTATCAGAGCATGTTCTTTCTAAAAGGCTAACACCTAGAAAGGATTTTAATGGTTACTCCACCTAACTTTGAGGAAGGACAATCAACCTACAGACCCCCTAGATTCAATGGTCAGTATTACGGCTGGTGGAAGACTCGTATGCATGATTTTATAATGGCAAAAGACTCAGAGCTGGGACGTCATTTGTGATGGTCCACATGTTCCTATGAAGAAGCTTGAAGAAACTGGACCAATGGTGCCGAAAAATAGAAAAAAGTACAGTGATATTGACAGAAAAGTCGTAGAAAAGAACTATCGTGCAAAGAAAATCTTGGTATGTGGTATAGGACCTGATGAGTACAATAGAATCTCATCTTGTGATTCTGCCAAGGAAATATGGGAAGCATTGCAAACCGCACATGAAGGAACTACTCTGGTTAAACAGTCCAAGATTGACATGCTCACCACCGAGTATGAGCTATTCAGGATGAAGGATGATGAGTCTATACAAGATATGCACACTAGATTCACATCCATCATAAATGAGCTTCATTCACTTGGAGATGTTATTCCCAGGAACAAGCTTGTGAGGAAGATCCTCAGTTTTCTACCTAGGTGAAGCTAAAGATTTACAAACTCTAACCATGGATGAGCTGATTGGAAATCTGAAGACATACGAGATGAAAAGAAAAAAAGATAGTGAAAGAAGAGAGACAAAGAAGGAGAAGAACCTGGTGCTCAAGGCTGAAAATAGTGACTCAAGTGAAGAAGATAGTGATATGGCCTATCTTACTAAAAGGTTTGAAAAGATGGTTCGAAGAAATGGTGGTATACCAAAAAGGGGCAGTTCAAGTAAGGCAAGGAACAATGGTCTTTATCACAAGTGCAGAAAACTAGGGCATTTCGTCAAAGACTTCCCACTTCTGAAACAGGAGCAATACAAACAAAACTCTGACAAAGCAGCAAAAAGGAACCCGATTCCTGACAAACGACTCAGTCGAAAAAGTGCTGCTGACAATGTTGTGAAGCAAGCTCTTGTTGCTTGGGGAGACTCCTCCAGTGAATCAGAAGGGGAATCAGATGCAGTAAACAACTCCATGATGGCAGTGGAAACTGAAGCAACGAAATATGACTTACTATTTGCTGATGGCTCAGTCTGACGATGATGAAGAGGACAAAAATGATGAGGTAAATTTCAGGGGTGTTCAGAGAAATCTGAAGTCTTACTCTTCTAAGAAATTAATGTCATTAGCAAATTTTCTAATTGATGCATATTATAGCCTTATTAATGATAAGGATATCTTGACCATAGAGCTAGGAGATGTTGAACAATCTAGAGATGATCTGGTGGTCTGTGTAGTTGATCTAAATGAGACCATAGCTAATCTTGAAAAAGAAAAGGAAGCTTTGAATGAAAAAATAAATAGTGTAGAAAATGAGAGAGATGACTTGATGGTAGTGGTTGTTGATTTGAAGGAAACCATAGAAAGCTTTAGCAATGAAAAGCACACTCTAGAAGAGAAAATTGCAGCTACTAAGCAAGAGAGGGATGACTTTTTGGTGATAATCACTGACCTAGAGGAAACGGACTCAAATCAGAACTTAGGCCTGCAAGTATTGAGAAAGGGAAAGAAGTAGCTAGTGAGTCACACATCAAGCTTGAAAAGGAATTGAATGATGTTAAAACTAGTCTATGTGGTGAACTCGAGAAAAATAGGCAGCTTCAAGCTGAATTGAAGAAAGTAAAAATTGATCTTGAGAAATCTCTCAAATGGACCTGGTCCTCAGATGCTGTCACTGCCATGCACTTCAATAATAGTGGAAACAGGCAGGGAATCGGGTTTCAAAAGGAGAAAACTCCTTACAAACCTCACAGCAAGTACGTCACAGTTCTTGATAACTGGCTTTGTACCCACTGCAGGAACAACGGGCACTTCAAAGAAAATTGCCAGGCAGGGTTCAATCTGTTCAGAAAAACAAATTGTTTACTGAAAAAGTGACTACTAAAGAGGGACCATGTACCACTCGCAAGAAATGAATATTGCCTGCATGGACTAGAAAAACTCTTATTAATCCTTTCTCTCATTACAAGGGACCCAAACTAGTTTGGGTTCCTAAATCTAACCCATAATTCACATGTGTAGGGAACAGTGAGAGCAAGCGGACTGCAGTGGGTCATGGACAGTAACACATGACTGGAAACACCATGAACTCTCTCTCACTGAAAGCCCTGTAGGGAGGGAATGTGTCCTAATAAAAAAAGGAGGGTACATTCTCGGTATTGGAAAAGTTGGAAAGGCTCTTTCACCCTCAATTGAGAACGTGTACTATGTGGATGGCCTGAAGTACAGTCTCTTGAGTGTTTCTCAAATTTGTGATAAAGAGAACAAAGTAGAGTTCGATAAAAAAATATGCACAGTTACCAATCTGGTAACTGGCGAAGTGGTCTTAGTAGCCATAAGATACAAGAACATCTACGTTGCTGACTTTGAATCTGTGCAAGTGGGTGATATGAGCTGCTTGAAGGCAGTTGTTAATGATGCAGAGCTTTGGCATAGAAGATTGGGGGCATGCAAGCTTCTCACCTCTGAATAAATTGATTTAGAAGGACCAGGTTCGTGGTCTGCCAAATTCAAGATTCACCTGTCCACTGGTTCTTAGAACACAAGGTGAGACTTTCGAGGTATTTCTGTCTTTGTCGAGAAGATCCACGTGAAGATGAAATTGAAGGTAGCATGCATCAGATCTGACCACGGGACAGAATTTGACAACGCCAAATTTGATGAGCTTTGCAATGAAAATGGAATCACTCACAACTTCTCAGTACCAAGGACTCCACAGCAAAATGGTGTTTGTGAAAGAAAGAACTGAACTCTGGAAGACATGGCACGGATAATGCTCATTGACAGTGGAATCGCCAAAAATCTCTGATAGAAGCAATAAACACTGCTTGCTACTTGGTGAACAGGTGTATGATCAAGTCCCTCCTAAATAAAACCCCCAATGAGCTGCTCAATGGAAGAAAACCAAAGATAACTTATCTGAGAATCTTTGGATACAATTGCTATGTTCTCAACAACGGGAAGGACTAGCTTGGGAAGTTTGATGCAAAAAGGCAATGAAGGAATCCTTCTGGGATATTTCTCTCAAGGTAAAGTCTACAAAGCCTACAACAAAAGGACACAATGTGTGAAAGAAAGTGTTCATGTGCTATTCAACGAGACACCCTCCTCTAACAAGGGAGGAAACATTGATGTTCTAGATAATGAATCACTTTTGGTTCCTGGGGAAGTATATGATGTTTCAAATGGCAAGGCTGATATGATGAGTCAAATGAAGGAGATAGGTGAAGACAATGCAACATCCCCTTCCACTTCTCAAGAGGAACCTAGTACTCCAATTACTACCACTGAAGTTGAAGGAAAAGTTGAAGATGCATCGCAAGGTACTCCACAAGTAGCAGAACAAGGAGGCAGAGAAATCTACTTAATTTACCCAGTTCCTCTACTAATCAAACTTCAGTCCTCAAATGGAAACGCAAAAGCTCTCATCCACTTAATGACATAATCAACCCGCTTGAGACTGGATTCAGACAAGATCAAAATCCAGAAATTCCTAGTCCTCTCTGTATTTCTATTCCAGATAGAACCCAAGAATATCAAGGAAGCCTTGAAGGATGCTGACTGGAATGCAAGAGGAATTGCATCAATTTGAAAGAAACAAGGTTATCTGATGGTCAAGAAGAGCACATCTGGAATGGCTCACTCTATTGGATCATGCTTAATCTCATGGGGTACAAGGAAACACAACCCAGTGGTTCTCTCAATAGTTGAAGAAGATGCTCCTAACATGACAAAGAACCTAGTCCAGCATAAGAGAACCAAACACATTAATGTCAGATATCATTGTCTCAAGAAATAATGTTGAAAAAGGGACTCATTTGTATGAGATTTTGTTGCACAGAACATCAAATTGCAGAGAACTCTTTGGGAGAAATAGGATGGCACTTGGGGTAATTAAACCTACGAGAGAACCTGGTTCTACTCACATGACCATGAAAGTCTCATTCAGGTAATATTGGCTAAAGTGTTTTCTGACTAGGCCTAACTCACATCTATACCGTTGCAGGTAAACACACATGACGATCATAGAAGCTAGAGGTACAGTGTTGAACTGCGAAAGAGAGCTGCAAAAAGTCTTCTACAAAAACTGGTCAGGAACCAGGTTCCTGTACCACAGGTTAGTAGTAATGTGTTTTTCGCATGCTTTTTCAAAAAGTTGACAAAATTAATTCAACCGCCACATCATCCGACCTTTTTAGAGTCTACATGTCACGTTTTGTCTTTCAAATCCTTTCACCTTCTCTGCACGTTACGTATTTCCATAAACCTACCGCCGTTCAAAATCCTTCAGAACCCGTTCCGCTTCCCTCTCATTATTAGCTCCTCTTCCCATAAAACCCTCTCTCCCGCACAACAGTCCTGAACCTTCATTCCCTCTATATCTCTGTGATTCCCTCTTCCTTTCTCTCACACTAAAATCTCTCTACCAAATCCCCCTACAATGGCTAATGAACTATCTCTTCCTTCTACTGCTATCAACACCACTCCTACCTCTCTATCTTCCTTAACGACACCACCAGAAACCCACTCCTCCACTATCCCCAATACTATAGCACCTACACCTGTTTCCTCTTCATCTCCTATCACATTTCCTTCTCCGTCAAACTCTATCTCCCTTCCATGTGTTGAAGACACCATTTCTCCCCCTTCCTCTGATCTCACCAAAGAACGCTTAGAAAGTGTTACCCCTCAGTTATTAGAAGTCTCTGAGGATGATCCTGATCAATATTTGAACTACTCCATTTTAGACTTAGTGGCTCCTATGGAGTCACCAGAAAAGGAAGCAGCACACAATATCATGGCTATTGCTGTGAGGGTCTTCTGAATGAAGGAGCCTTCCTTGTGTCTGAGTCTCAGGGGGAAGAAACTCCATTCCTAGGGGATGAAAGAATTTTGGTACTCTTCGAGTCTCCAGTCCATGATAAGGTCACAGAAAAACCTATTGGAGAACCTGATTCTCTTCTAGTTGAAACAAACCAGGAACCTCTTGTTTATCCTGAACCTTCGGAATCTATTCCACCTAGTGAGGTCCCTATTGATGAAGGTGATATGGCTCTTAGTGCGAGGTTTAAGATACGCCAACCAGCAATGACACCTGAATCCTCTTCCAAGCGTTTGTAAGGCCCCGTGAAATTTATGCTCAAGGCATAACACTTCGTCGAGTCAAAATTTTCGTATATGTGTTGAGAATATGTAATATTTTACTGATTTTGCACATAAAAACCAAGAGTCAAAATTTTCCAGAAAAATTGCCACTATGCGGTCCAGAATGCGGTCGTACATTAGTTATGCAGACCGCATTTCTGCCGCAGAGTGAAACAGAAGAATTGTCAAAATTGATGCTGAAGATGTGGTCCATTATGCGATCGCATAACCAATATGCGGACCGCATAATCGTCGCATAAAATCCTCAAGGATTTGTGGAGGTCAGTTCTGCGGTGCAAAATGCGACCGCATTCCTGTCGCAGACCCAAACAAACCCTTCAGAGTTTTGGGGGCACTTCTGCGGTCAAATTTGCGGACCGCATTTCGATTCTGCGATCGCAGAATGCGACCGCAGATCTTGCTCGGGCTTCTATTTTTCTAAATTTTAAAACCCGACCCCTTTGTAATAAAACACCCCAACCACTCATTCCTAACATTCTTCTGAACAAAATAAGAGAGAGGAAGAGAGGTTCTTGAGTGAGAAAACGATTTCCATCAATTTGGTTCTTTAAAACGATCCGGGAAAATACAAAGTAATTGTCCTCATCCCCATCCTTACAGGTAAAATCCCTAACCTTTTTCCTTGATTTTCAGGTTTAAACTAAGGGGGGAGTCTCATGCATTAATTCTTGAAAGTTATGGTTGAAATTGAGCATGCATGTCTATTAAAACCTAAAATCTAGTAGGAGTAATTGGGTGGGAGCAAAGACTTGTGCAAAGAAGGGGTTAATAACCTAAATAGGTTCGGGTAGTGATTTTTAACCTTGAACTCTAAGTTATGTGTATTTATTTGTGCACTATATTGACGTTGCTAGATTATTTGGTGAATTGGAAGTAGAAATTAAAAAGGAATTCAGCTCCAGGTGTATGGCTAACCTTGACCTTGTAAAATCGCCTTGTTGGTGTTCAAATGTTTGGTATGTGGCATCTACGTGGTAAATTGTGAAATTCGTGTGATTGGCATGATTACGAATATGATATGTGGTATTAGCCGAGAAACAAATGACGGAAAGAAATTGTAAGTGATGCAACTGGAATAATTGTGATAGTAACATCTATGGCTTATCGTGGAAAAGTATTGTTGTAACGTAAAACACTTGTGAATTGTTGAATATGACGGAAATAGTATTAACGGTTATGGAGATACTTGTAAATTATTGTTGCTACTTCTTAAGAAGTGTTGTTGTGATCTTTGTGAATTGTTCATTGTTGTTGTTGTGATTGTTTGTGAAATGAAACTGTACGGTGGGATCGGGTTGCACGCCGCAACACGAAGTAATAAGGTGTGGGTTGTGGTGATAAGGATGGCCGAGGTAATAAGGGTGGCCGAGGTAATAAGGGTGGAAAGTGATCGAAATCACTGTTGAAATGAAAATATGAGCAAAAATGCGAAATCTATTGATGTGGAAATGTGGAAGGGGAAACAGGAGAGTTTGCAAACTTGTTTGGCATGATTGTTCCTTCTTTACGGATTTGGTTGTTGTTTCTATTACTGTTACTTACTTGTTTATGGCTTGAGTTTACTTGGCGCAAAGTTTGTTCATACATACCAGTACAATTCCAGTGTACTGACGTCCCTTTTGCCGGGGGCACTATATTCGTGTTATGATTGTAGGTGGATCCATAGCCGGTACTCCAGTCCACCGACCGTAGCTCCTCATCACTTTCCATCTGCTGAATTGGTGAGCCCCTTTCCTTTCGAGGCCCTGTGTGGCTCATGCCGCCTTCGTTTTGGGATCTTGTCTTGATATTTGTATAAGGTATAGCCGGAGCCTTGTTACCTGCAAGTACTGTATCATCCTTTTTCAATGTTAGAGGCTCCGTAGACAGAAAATGTGGGTCATGAACTAAAGTGATATGTATCTTGTATGTTGGGCTATGTAAAATGTAAACCACGCTAAGAAATCATGTACCATGTGTATGCTTTGTAATAAGAAGGTGTTTTTAATTGTAAATGGTTATTTCTTTTGGCCAATAAGTAATGAAAGAATGCGGGGTAACATGTGGGGTAGGAAAGGTACCCAGGTCCGCTTGACTGGGGCTACCCGGTCGAGCGCCGGTCATGTCCCTCGAATTTGGGGCGTGGCAAACTTGGTATCAGAGCGTAAGGTTTTAAAGGAGTCCTAGGGTGTCTCGGAGCCGTGGCTGGTAGAGCCCTACTTATCGGTGTGAAGTCGACCACATCTATAAGTGGGGGGCTGCATGGACATTTAGGAAATTTCCCACTTCTTTGTCATTTTGTGTCGTGCGGTGAAGTGAAATGTGAAAGTATTTATGTCTAACTCGTGCTTTGTTCCGAAATCTTTTCAGTAATGGCACCTAAGAAGAGAGCTAGACTCGGCCTTGGGGCCAATGCCACCCCGAGTGAGGCTGTGAATCATATACCTGATGTCGTGGGTGAGAGTGACTCCCCGGCCTTGAATCTTCCCGGTCCATCTATTCCAGATCCAAGCATTCCTGTTCCGGCTGCGGCAGAGGGTGCCACCATCCCTCCCGCCGATATTCCTGATTCTGATGCAGTTCCAGCTTCCGGTCCCGGGGTTTCTAATGGGGACCTTAGAGGAGCCATCCGTATGTTGACCCAGCTAGTGGCTGCCCAGACCTAGAGATCTCATGATGCCCCTGTGTCCTCCAGCGGACAGGGAGATTCTGCCAGCTCCAGAGTCCACCAATTTCTATGATTGGCCCCTCCAGAATTCTCAGGCACAGACCCAGAGGCCGATCCGCAGGATTACCTTGATGAGGTGTATAAGACCCTTCGAGTGATGAAGGTTACAGAGATAGAGGGGGTTGAGTTGGCTTCATACAGGTTGAAGGGAGCAGCGCGTTCGTGGTTTGAGATGTGGGAGGATTCCCGTGAGGAGGGAAGACCTCCGGCTAAATGGGACGAGTTTGTAGATGCCTTTATGGACCATTTCTTGCCTGCCGAGACAATGGCAGCCCGTGCCACTGAGTTCGAGGTTCTCAAACAGGGCAGCATGAGTGTTTGGGAGTACCACATAGAGTTCGTGAGGTTGTCCAAGTATGATCCTCAGTTAGTGTCGACCAGGGATGCTCGAGTTCGGCGCTTCGTTCAGGGTCTTAGTTCTTTGGTGGTGAATGAGGCTGCTACAGTGGCCTTGCACTCGAATATGAATTATGGAAAGATTGTAGGATTCGCTCAGGCCACAGAGGCTAGAAAGTTGAAGATTCGGGCAGAAAGGGAGAGTAGCAGCAGGGCCCCGTCAATGGGCCACTCAGGGAGACCAGTTCCGGGGAAAGGGTCATCAGGGCCATCCCAGTCTTATGCTCAGTCCTCAGCGAGTGCACCGCCATCTGTGCACAGTTATCAGCAGGGCAGTCATTCGAGACCAGGTTCAGACAGTAGGAGGTCCCGTCAATCCGGTCGTCCAGGAGTGGGGTCTCAGCAGCGGGGGGAACTACATGCCCCAAATGTGGGAGATTCCATACAGAGACTTGCTATTTGGATATCTCGGTATGTTACAGGTGCGGGGTGAGAGGTCACATCCAGCGAGACTGCCGTGCGCCCAGTCAGGGTATGGGTAGGGGATCTGCCCAGTCATCCGGTTCTTCAGTTGCTACATCATCAGTGCGTCCTCCAGCTCCAGCAGGGCGCGGTGCAGTTAGGGGTGGAGCTCGTGGTAGGGGTGGACCTAGCCGGTTCTATGCTTTGAGTGGTCGTCAGAGTGCTGAGGCTTCTCCAGATGTTGTTACAGGTATCTTGTCCGTTCAGGCTATTGATTGCTATGCTCTTATTGATCTGAGGTCCTCTTTATCTTATGTCACCCCATTCATTGCTTCAAGTTTTGGGACAGAACCCGAACAGCTTCATGAGCCGTTCTCTGTATCGACTCCGGTTGGTGATTCTATTACAGCCTCGCGAGTTTATAGGAATTGTGTTGTTACGGTGTGTGGTCGTGTTACCACGGCCGATCTTATTGAGCTTGGAATGGTAGATTTTGATGTAATCATGGGGATGGACTGGCTTTATTCGTGCTTTGCCAAACTTGACTGCCGGACGAGAGTCATGAGACTCGAGTTCCCTAACGAGCCGGTTATCGAGTGGAAAGGAAATGGTGTGGTGCCTAGGTTTATTTCTTACCTTAAGGCTTCGAAGATGATAAAGAAGGGGTGTATCTATCACTTGGTCCGGGTGGCGGACACCACCTCAGGAGTGTCTGTCCCCGAGTCCGTGCCAGTTGTGAATGAGTTTCTTGAAGTGTTTCCGGATGAGCTTCCAGGGATTCCGCCAGATAGGGAGATTGATTTCGGGATTGATGTATTGCCAGATACTCAGCCAATATCCATTCCACCATACAGAATGGCGCCAGCAGAGTTAAGGGAGTTAAAGGAGCAGCTGAAGGATTTATTGGAGAAGGGGTTCATACGACCGAGTGTGTCGCCGTGGGGTGCTCCGGTTCTTTTTGTCAGAAAGAAGGATGGGTCGCTTCGGATGTGCATTGATTATCGGCAGCTTAACAAAGTCACCATCAAGAATAAATATCCTTTGCCTCGGATAGATGATTTGTTCGACCAATTGCAAGGTGCAAAGTTCTTCTCCAAAATTGATCTGCGGTCCGGGTATCACCAATTGAAGATCAGAGAGCAGGATATTCCTAAGACCGCCTTCGGAACTCGCTATGGTCACTTTGAATTCTTGGTCATGTCTTTTGGGCTAACCAACGCCCCGGCAGCTTTCATGGATCTTATGAATCGGGTTTTCAAGCCATTTCTAGACTCCTTTGTGATTGTTTTCATTGACGACATCCTCGTTTATTCGCGGAGCAGGGAGGATCATACCATTCACCTCAGAGCAGTATTGCAGACTCTTCATCAGCATAAGTTGTATGTTAAGTTTTCAAAATGTGAATTTTGGTTGGAGTCCGTCACTTTTCTGGGTCATGTTGTTTCCAGTGAGGGGATTCAAGTGGATCCCAGAAGATTGCAGCAGTGAAGGATTGGCCTAGACCCACGACCCCGACGGAGGTTCGTAGCTTCTTGGGTTTAGCCGGGTACTATCGGAGCTTTGTGGAGGGATTCTCTACCCTCGCCTCCCCATTGACTAAATTAACGCAGAAAGCAGTTAAGTTCCAATGGTCCGACGCATGTGAGAAAAGTTTTCAGGAATTGAAGTCAAGGTTGACCTCGGCACCGGTATTGGCTTTGCTAGAAGGCACAAAAGGATTTGTGGTTTATTGTGATGCCTCCAGGGTTGGTTTGGGGTGTGTATTGATGCAGCATGGGAAGGTTATAGCGTATGCTTCAAGGCAACTCAAGAATCACGAGAAGAATTACCCGACGCACGATTTGGAGCTTGCAACAGTTGTATTTGCCTTGAAGATATGGCGGCATTATCTTTATGGGGTCCATGTGGATGTGTTCTCGACTACAAGATTCTCCAATATTTATTCAAACAGATTGAGTTAAATTTGAGGCAGCGGCGGTGGTTAGAATTGCTTAAAGATTATGATATGAACATCTTGTACCATCCAGGAAAGGCGAATGTGGTGGCCGACGCCCTCAGTCCGAAATCCATGGGTAGTTTGGCTCACTTGGGAGCGGATCAGAGGCTCCTGGCCTGGGAGGTTTATCAGTTGGCCAGTCTTGGGGTTTGCATTTCGACCTGGAATGAGGAGGAAATCATGGTGCATAACTGAGCAGAATCGTCGCTTGTAGCAAAAGTCAAGGAAAAGCAGTTCATTGACCCAGCATTGGCACAGATAAAGGAGGCAATTCTGAACAACAAAACTTCGGCATTTTCACTCGGCGGCAATGATGGTGTGTTACGATGTCAGGGTAGGCTATGTGTTCCAGATGTGGATGACCTTCGGGAGAGGATAATGGCAGAGGCTCATCATTCCAGGTATTCGGTGCACCCAGGTTCCACGAGATGTATCACGATCTCAAGGAGATTTATTGGTGGAGCGGTATGAAGAGGGGTGTGGCGGACTTTGTGTCTAAATGTCCAAATTGTCAGCAAGTAAAAGATGAGCATCAGCGGCCCGGTGGGTTAACCCAGCTTATGGAGATACCAATGTGGAAATGGGAGATGATCAACATGGATTTCGTGGTAGGATTACCTCGCACTCAGCGCAAGTTCGACTCAATTTGGGTGATAGTGGATCGACTCACCAAATCAGCTCACTTCTTGCTAGTCAAGTCTACCGATACCGAAGAACAGTATGCTCGGTTGTACATCAAGGAAATAGTGAGGCTTCATGGTACTCCACTCTCTATTATTTCGGATCGAGGGGCTCAGTCACAGCTAATTTTTGGAAGAAATTTCAGCAAGGTTTGGGTACTCAGGTGAATCTCAGCACGGCTTTCCATCCGCAGACCGATGGTCAAGCAGAGCGGACTATTCAGACGCTTGAAGACATGTTGCGGGCTTATGTCTTGGATTTCAAAGGTAATTGTGATGATCACTTGCCCCTTATAGAATTTGCTTACAATAACAGCTTTCATGCTAGCATCCAAATGGCCCCATTCGAGGCATTGTACGGAAAGAGATGCAGATCTCCGATCGGATGGTTCGAAGCAGCTGAAGCAGAATTGATAGGGCCGGATCTCGTGCGTCAGGCTATGGAAAAAGTTAAAGTCATTCAGGAAAGGATGAAGACTGCTCAGAGTCGCCAGAAATCCTATGCGGACGTTCGTCGAAGGGGATTGGAATTCCAAGTAGATGATTGGGTATTCTTGAGGGTGTCTCCTATGAAGGGAGTCATGCGATTTGGGAAGAAAGGGAAGCTCAGTCCTAGATATGTTGGCCCTTATCGGGTCATTCAAAGGATCGGGCAAGTTGCTTATCGGCTGGAGTTTCCCCCTGAAATGTCCTTAGTGCACCCGGTGTTCTATGTGTCTATGTTAAGGAAAGTGGTCGGAGATCCGTCCTCCATTGTGCTAGTTGAAGACGTCAAGGTTACTGAAGAGTTATCGTATGAAGAAATTCCGGTTGCTATTCTTGATAGGCAAGTCCATAATTTGCGAAATAAGGAAATTGCTTCAGTTAAAGTGTTGTGGCGAAATCAACAAGTTGAGGAAGCCACGTGGGAAGCGGAAGATGAGATGAAAGAAAAATATCCCCATTTGTTTGAACAAGTCTAGTAGTGATCGTGCGAACTCTTGTCCCTAAGCGAACTGGCATTGTGTCCCATTTGGTGCAAAGACACCCCATTTCTCCCCTAAATGCTTTACTATTGTAATTCTTCAAGTTGTGCCAAAATTATATGTGTTGTGCTGATTTGAATCATATGCAAACCCTTCTTGGTAAATGAAAATTTTTTGAGAACTCTTGTGATAAGTAATTGGCTTGTGATAGTATAGATTGGTAATGATTAGTTTGCATGTGTATAGCGGATCGAAATAGTTAAACTGTATGGGACTCATTGGAGTAATCAAACTATGTGCAAAAGTGTGTCAAGTGATTGAATATGTGTAAGTAAAGGGGTGATAAATTGCATACCAGTTATAGGGATAACAGGAATTGTGTAATAGTGCATGGAAATGTGTTTTGGGGGCTCTCTAACAGGTAGATATGCCCAAGTTACAAAGGAAACTCTGGCAAAAATTTTCTAAAATATGCGAGTTAGTGGAAAATTTGGAAACTTGCATATCACGTTTTTCAAACCAACTGATTTTCAAAAACCCTCATTCGAGCACGAATGATTTTAAGTGGGGGAGGATGTAAGGCCCCGTGAAATTTGTGCTCAAGGCATAACACTTCGTCGAGTCAAAATTTTCGTATATGTGTTGAGAGTATGTAATATTTTACTGATTTTGCACTTAAAAACCAAGAGTCAAAATTTTCCAGAAAAATTGCCATTATGCGGTCCAGAATACGGTCGCATATTAGTTATGCAGACCGCATTTCTGCCGCAGAGTGAAACAGAAGAATTGTCAAAATTGATGTTGAAGATGCGGTCCATTATGCGATCGCTTAACCAATATGCGGACCGCATAATCGTCGCATAAATTCCTCAAGGATTTGTGGAGGTCAGTTCTGCGGTGCAAAATGCGACCACATAACAGAAATGCGGACCTCATTCCTGTCGCAGACCCAAACAGACCCTTCAGAGTTTTGGGGGCACTTCTGCGGTCCAATTTGCGGACCGCATTTCGATTCTGCGATCACAGAATGCGACCCCAGATCTTGCTCGGGCTTCTATTTTTCTAAATTTTAAAACCCGACCCCTTTGTAATAAAACACCCCAACCCCTCATTCCTAACATTCTTCTGAACAAAATAAGAGAGAGGAAGAGAGGGTTCTTGAGAGAGAAATCGATTTCCATCAATTTGGTTCTTCAAAACGATTCGGTAAAATACAAAGTAATTGTCCTCATCCCCATCCTTACAGGTAAAATACCTAACCTTTTTCCTTGATTTTTAGGTTTAAACTAAGCGGAGAGTCTCATGCATTATTTCTTGAAAGTTATGGTTGAAATTGAGCATGCATGTCTATTAAAACCTAAAATCTAGTAAGAGTAATTGGGTGGGAGCAAAGACTTATGCAAAGAAGGGGTTAATAACCTAAATATGTTCGGGTAGTGATTTTTAACCTTGAATTATAAGTTATGTGTATTAATTTGTGCACTATATTGACGTTGCTAGATTATTTGGTGAATTGGAAGTAGAAATTAAAAAGGAATTCAGCTCCAGGTATGTATGGCTAACCTTGACCTTGTAAAATCGCCTTGTTGGTGTTCAAATGTTTGGTATGTGGCATCTACGTGGGTAAATTGTGAATTCGTGTGATTGGCATGATTGCGAATATGATATGTCGTATTAGCCGAGAAACAAATGACGGAAGGAAATTGTAAGTGATGCAACTGGAATAATTGTGATAGTAACATCTATGGCTTATCGTGGAAAAGTATTGTTGTAACGTAAAACACTTGTGAGCTGTTGAATATGACGGAAATAGTATTAACGGTTATGGAGATACTTGTAAATTATTTTTGCTACTTCTTAAGAAGTGTTGTTGTGATCTTTGTGAATTGTTCATTGTTGTTGTTGTGATTGTTTGTGAAATGAAACTGTACGGTGGGATCGGGTTGCGCGCCGTAATACGAAGTAATAAGGTGTGGGTTGTGGTGATAAGGGTGGCCGAGGTAATAAGGGTGAAAAGTGATCGAAATCTCTGTTGAAGTGAAAATATGAGCAAAAATGCGAAATCTATTGATGTGGAAATGTGGAAGGGGAAACAGGAGAGTTTGCAAACTTGTTTGGCATGATTGTTCCTTCTTTACGGATTTGGTTGTTGTTTCTATTACTGTTACTTACTTGTTTATGGCTTGAGTTTACTTGGCGCAAAGTTTGTTCATACATACCAGTACAATTCCAGTGTACTGACGTCTCTTTTGCCGGGGGCACTACATTCGTGTTATGATTGTAGGTGGATCCATAGCCGGTACTCCAATCCACCGACCGTAGCTCCTCATCACTTTCCATCTGATAAATTGGTGAGCCCCTTTCCTTTCGGGGCCCTGTGTGGCTCATGTCGCCTTCGTTTTGGGATCTTGTCTTGATATTTGTATAAGGTATAGCCGGAGCCTTGTGACCTGCAAGTACTGTATCATCCTTTTTTCAATGTTAGAGGCTCCGTAGACAGAAAATGTGGGTCATGAACTAAAGTGATATGTATCTTGTATGTTGGGCTATGTAAAATGTAAACCACGCTAAGAAATCATGTATCATGTGTATGCTTTGTAATAAGAAGGTGTTTTTAATTGTAAATGGTTATTTCTTTTGGCCAATAAGTAATGAAAGAATGCGGGGTAACATGTAGGGTAGGAAAGGTACCCAGGTCCGCTTGACTGGGGCTACCCGGTCGAGCGCCGGTCTTGTCCCTCGAATTTGGGGCGTGACAGCGTTCCTCTACCAGGTTGCAGCAGAAAGAGGCTTTCGAGTCTGCCTTAAAGAAAAGCAAGAGGAGTATCAAGAAAAAGAAGAAGAGGTTGATGAAACAAGGGGAGTTTGTGAATAACAAAAAGTATTCCAGTGGTTGAGGTTGATGAAGATGCTGTAGAGGAACCTAGTTCCTTAGTAAAACGATCTACAAAAATCCAGAAGTCTGTCAACGGAGCTTCCGATGAAGCTATTGAAAAGCAACGTGGGTCATCTGTGAAGGTTAGTCTAAGAAGGTTGTAATTGAGCAAGCTATGTCTGAAGATGATACTGTGGGGGTTGTAAGCCGAAAAGGGAAATCTGTTAAAGGATCTAGAAAATGAAAAAGGGAAACCGTGGGGGGCCTGATTCCACGAGGACCATACCCAGTGACAGTGGTCTTTGGCAAGAGAAATTGAGAGCTCAGAAAGTCTTGTGGGGTCGTATGTTTGACCCAGCCATCTCAGAGATGGCAGGTATGAGGCAAGTCCTGGAGATGGTGGAATTTCAGCAATGGGAGCATCTGTTTCAAGAGGATGTACCTAAGGTGTATGAAGATGCGGTACAAAACTTCTACGCATCTCTCTTCACTGTTGAGGGGTTCCACATCTGTGTGCTTGTAAATGGAATAGATATTGTGCTTGATGCTTTAGCTTTGGGGAAAGTTCTTCAAGTTCCATGTGAAGGGATGTCCTCAGTTAAGGGTGCTTGTGGAGCTGACTTTAGGAGAGCTATTATAAAAGAGCAAGCTAGTCAGCAGGGGGAACGGGTACATAAGAAGGCACTACTTCTTGAGTATCAGCTTCTCTTTGAGTTGGTTAATAAGGTGCTCCTACCTCGTGCTGAGAGCTGGTCTATTGCTTCCAAGTCTGATCCTGTCTTAATGGAGGCTCTTGATGAGTTTGCCCCGATCAATCTGCCAGCAATCATGATAGAACACATGCAAAAGGTGGCAATCATGGGCTCCCATAAGGTTTTCTCCTCACTCGAGTGTTTCGGTTCTACAAGGTTCCTTTGGCCAATCCTAAAGTGGGCACCCATAAGCAAACCTTCTCTAAAACCACTCTGGAAGAGTGTGAGTGTGTAGAAAAGGTTGGTGGAAGCACCTCTACCATTTCTCAGCTGATCAATGCTCAAAATGCTGCTACCGAAGAGATCAGGAGGTTGAGAGCTCAGAATGCCATACTGGAAACTCAGCTTAGTCAAGTTGTTTGGGCACCTAGTTTTGTTAATTCCACCAATGAAGAAGTTGCCCGCTTGACAAAGGAAAATGATGAGCTTCACGCAAAACTTCTTGAAGAGCAGCTGTCTGCAAATGCCTGTATGGACCTGGTTCTCAAAACCCTTGCTGCCTCCTTCTCCAAGTCTCCCTCTTCTAGTGCCCCTTAGAAACCTCTCAGTGACCAGTTGTCTTTGTGCAATATGTTTTGTGGCTGTTGTTTTCTTTTTGTTTGCTTTTGTTGTGATGGCATGTTGGATTCACCGTTACTGCTCCTGTTTAATCAGTCCATTTTCATATCAATGAAACAGCTCCTCCTTTTGCTTGTACAATGCTGTTTTCCTTTTGCTTCTCTTTTCTGTCATGTTGTGTGCACATATGTGGCATGAGTTGGCTATGTTAGACTTCTTTATGTTGTTTGCCTGCTTGTGTATTTTTAATGATGCCAAAAGGGGGAAGTATAGTTGAAATTGAAACAGGGGATCTACCTAAGGGGGAAGCATAAAGTCGGGGGGAACTTGTGAAGTTCCTGGTACCTCATCTGGTTATTTCTGCTCTAAATTTATGTTATCAATGTATAAGTTTGTCATCATCAAAAAGGGGGAAATTGATGGGTTTTCAATGTCTTTACCTTATGTTTTGATGATCTAACAAACTTACTGTCAAGAACCAAATAGGGAACCTGACACACTTGGTACACATTACAAATGAACGAAGTCCAGCCTGAACTCCAGCCAATGTGAACTGCTGCAAATAAAGAGAAAAGACGAACAAGACAAGGACCTGATCCCTGGGTGTTCTCTGACAGAAGTACAAGTCAACTATACAGCTGGAAAGCAACTCGAAAAAGCAACTGCCTGCAACTGTACACGCGATAGTGCAGCAGTCACTTCCCATTGGGAAGAGGCGTATACCTACCAAGACTTGACATCATCTTTGGGATGTCTTTGGTAGTATAATAACATGGTTCAAGGCACAAGATACTCACTTGAGCATTTAGTGATATTCTCTCAAGCACAAAAGATCTGATCCAGCATTGAAGTCACAAGTGTGTCAAGAACAAGAAGACAATTCCACTAAGGATCTATTCCACAATGAGTCTATGTGTGTCCGTAGTTGAGTTGTAATCTTGTTGTTTGTTCTTCATTGTAACTCTTATCCTGCTTTCTTAGAAGCTTTGTTTTAGGAAACTCAAAATCATAAACCTTCTGAGATTGTGTTGTGACTAGAGTTAGTCATAAGTTAAAGTCTTTGTAACTAGTGAGTGACAAAGTGGCTTGTGGTAAGTGTATCACAAGTTAGTTGAGTTGAAGTCTTTGTAACTAGTGAGTGACCAAAGTGGCTTGTGGTAAGTGTGTCACAAGTTAGTTGAGTTGAAATCTTTGCAATAGAGTCATTACAAAGTGGCTTGTAATAGTGTGTTTACAAGTTAGTGAAGTTGAAAGCCTACAGGTGTAGGTCGTGGTTTTTGTCCCCTTGAGTTGGGATTTTTCCACGTAAAAACCCGTGTCTCTTTTACTTACTGCTTCATTAGTATTCTCAGTGGAAACTCATAGAGGACCAGGTACTCTATAGTTTGGCGGACTCATATAATCTTACAATCGTAACAGTTTATATACAGTTCAAACAATATCAAAGCGGTAAAAAGCAACATTTAGCACATTAGGCTCAAACATGTAATAAAAATCAGATAATAAATAAAGCCAAGTATAACAGTTATGCTAAGCTCGAATTCTGAACCCTGAACCAGAAGTTCTGGGTTATGTTCCCCAGCAGAGTCGCCAGAGCTGTCACACCTCCCTTTTCTACCCGAAAGGGTATAGGAGAGTTTTTTCAATTAAAGTGACAATAACCGAAATAGGATTATTTATTCAAATCAGAGTCGCCACTTGGGATCATTTATGGTGTCCCAAGTCACCGGTTTAAAATCCCCAATCGAGGAAAGTTTGACTCTGTTTTACAGTCCGCGAAACACAGAAATCCGAGTAAGGAATTCTGTTAACCCGGGAGAAGGTGTTAGGCATTCCCGGGTTCCGTGGTTTTAGCACGGTCCCTCAACTATTAATATTGGCCTAATTATCTGATTTAATACAAGCTTTAAGAATATTGTACATTTTTAACCTTTTAAACTGCTTTTAATTATTTATGGAATAGGTTGGAACAAGTCGTGATGTCGCACACTCGTTTGTTTTGTACACATTGTGAATCGTGTCACGGGAACCGTACCCACGATCTACAATATGTTTAATTTTATTATTGTTATTATTATTTGAAGTTAAGGTCGAGTCACGTAAAAAGCACACTCGAATTGGGTTATGTATCATGACTATGCCACGGGAACCGTACCCATAGTCACGATATTTCCTTGACTTTCTCATTCTTACTCTCTTTTTAGCAAACAATCCCTCTCTGTTTAATTTTGGTAACAGTAACCTCACAACTACAAAGAGATAATCATCACGAGGATTTTTAAATACTTTTATATGATAGAGATAATTACGGTCAAGCTTCAAATCAAGGAGGAAATTTGGACCTTGTCATGTAGCACTAGTGTACAAGTAAAAATGGGAAGAATAATGAATTCAGTAACTTTTCTCCTCCTTCAACAGTTGCTAATTTTTGAAATGCACTTGTTAAGCTAAATATCCATTCCAAAATAGTTAACAGTACTACAAATCAATCACAAAAAGAAACAAGTTATTTTATCTTAGCATACTTGCAACCACATAATAACAAGAGTTAAACATTCATTAATATAGACCAAATTCTAATAAATATCATGAAGTCAAGAAACAAAATAATTGAAAAGGAGAAAAGGAACCTCTATTAAGGGACAACTCTGAGCCGATGCACGAAAAGTCCAAACAGCAATTTTGAGAAGCAAAAATCGCGACAAGACGCTGTCCAAGACAATCTCGCTGTAGACCCTCAACTAACTCAAACCGCGAACCTCGAATCGGTGGCTGGAACCTGAGATCGAGCGAATAGAACTCCAACCTCAAAAACCCAGAATTTCCATCCATTTCGTTCTCCTCTTTTAGGCGATGCGGCTGCTTATTCCTCTCGTTCGCTGGGTGGAGGTTGGCTGCTGTAAGGTGGTTGTCGGTAGCTGGTGTTATGGGTTGGATGGCGACGATAGGAGGGGTGAGGAGATGGAGAGTTGCGGCTGTTTTTGGTGGTTAGAAGAAGAAGGGGTCAGCTGGTGATGAGATGAAGAAGCAGGAACGGATCAGATTTTAGGCGTGAAGCAGCCGATTTTCTGATAGCTGCTCCATCTCTTAGAGGTTAGGCGTCTCTTTGCGTTGAAGAGAAAGGGGAAACCGCTGGGGGTCCTCCAGGGTTTGTCTTGGGTTGTGAAGAAGGAAGAAGAAGGGTGCTGATGGGTGTGTGTTTAACGGTTGGGAGCAGTGTTATCTAGAGTTAGGTCTTTTTGTTAGAGAAGAAGAAGAAGAAAAGGTTTAGGGTTGGTCTTCTTAAGGGAAATGGGGTATGGGCTAACAAGATTTGGGCTTAGATGGGTTTTGGGTTGGGTCTATGTATTATTGGATTAAAATTGAGCTAAAAATTAAAATTCATAAATTATAGACCCAAATCCAATGCTTCTTGTTCAATAGTATAAAGCACCTATAAAAATATAAAATCACTCCTAATTAATTAAAATAAACTATTAAAGATAAACCTAAAATGAAACTGTTTTTGGTATTTTTTTTAAGATTATGTAAAAATAAAAACTCTAGTAAAATAGTATGACTACAAAACATTAGTGAAATTATTTTTTTGTAATTTTCATTTATTGTGATAAAATAAAGTAAAAGAGTCAATACTATTTAAAATAGCGATATTAAACCTAAACTAAATATTTATGCTAAAAATGTGTAAAATCTTTGGGAGGGTCAAAAATTACATGTCTACAAAGGTATCAATAACCCACAGCAAGAGACTCCGGGAAGTCACTGAAGAAGACATCACTTTCACGGGGAGGACGCAGACGGACTGTTGCTACCGCACAATGATGCACTGGTAATTTCTTTAAATTTACTAGATTCAAAATCAAACATGTTCTGGTGGATCCAGGAAGTTCAGGAAATATCATACAATAGAGGGTATTGGAACAAGACAAACTCACCTGAAGCGTCATTCCAGCCATAAAACTCTTCGCCGGATTCAACCTCGCAAGCGTGACAACCAGAGAAGAGATCCTACTACCCACAAACGCCGAAGGAGTGATTAAGACGACTCTATTTGAAGTGGTGGATGGTGATATGGGTTATAATATTATTCTGGAAAGGCCGTGGTTGCACGAGATGAGAGCCGTACCATCAACGTATCATCAGTTGCTGAAATTCCCAACACCCGAAGGAATCAAACAGATAAGAGGCGACCAATCGGCGGCAAGGGAGATGAATGCGATTTCGGTCTCAAGTAGTAAAGGGAAGAAGCATGCGGCATAGCAATTACAAGAACCGACGCCTGCTCTCGAATCGAGTGAAGTTAGCCAGTGTCAAAATCTTATCAGGTACCGAGATATTTCCAGCTACCTGAAGAAACGGATGCGACAAAATGCACAGCGGAAGAGCTCGAGCAAGCTGCATTGTTTGAAAGTTCTTGGAGAGGAAATTCCACTTGGGAACAGGACTACACCCCGAGCTCAGGTCTGGCTTTGTTAAATTTATTAAATATAATACCGATTGTTTTGCGTAGTCGCACGTGGATATGAAAGGTATCCCAACGAAAGTGGCGGTACACAAGCTAATCTTGGATCCCAACATCCCTCCAGAATGACAAAAGAAATGCCCTATTGCTAAGGCCAGGAATAAATTCATCAAATAAGAGGTAACTCACCTACTTGATATCGGTTAGATCCGAGAGGTAAAGTATCCATACTGCTAGCTAATGTAGTCGTAGTTCCTAAGAAGAACAATAAATTTTGCATGTGTGTAGATTATAAGGACTAGAATAAGGCGTGCCCAAAATACATGTTCCCACGGCCAAACATCGATCAAATGATTGATGCGACAGTCGGGCACGAGTTAATGAGGTTTCCTCGATGCTTATTCCGGATCATGAAAAGACTTTGCTCATAACAAATTTCGGCACACATTACTATAATGTGATATCCTTCGGGCTAAAGAACGCCGGAGCCACTTATCAACGGCTCGTAAACAAGATGTTTGAAAAACAAAAAGGGAAAACCATGGAAGTTTATATAGATGATATGCTTGTTAAGTCTTTGAACGCAGGTGATCATCTTAAGCACTTGCAAGAAACTTTTGACATCCTAAGGAAGCATAACATAAAGCTTAACCCCGAGAAGTTCTGGGTCAGCTCTGACAAGTTCTTAGGATTTCTAGTATCACAAAGGGGGATTGAGGTAAACCTCGATAAGATCAAAGCCATCGAAGACATCCCGGACCAGCTATTAAGCGTGAAAGAAGTTTAAAGGCTCACAGAGAGATTGGCCGCTTTGAGCAGGTTTATTTCTCGGTCAGCAGAGAAATGCCACCGTTTCTTCGCGCTGCTTAAAAAGAAAAACGTCACCCGTTATCATTAAAACTGTGGTTAGGATTTCCAGATTTAGAGTGTTAATGCCGAGTAACTTCGAATGGACCCCGGAATGCCAGCAAGCTTTGAGAGATTTGAAAAGGTACTTGTCAAGCTCTCCGTTACTATCAAAATCGAAGGGAGGTGAAACATTGTTGGTTTGCCTTGCAGTCTCGAATGTAGCGGTAAGTGCTGCTTTAGTCCGTGAGGATAAAGGTACACAATCTCCCATTTATTACGTTAGTAGAATTTTAACGAGAGCAGAAACTCACTACCCGCATTTGGAGAAGTTGGCCTTAGCTCTCGTAGTCGCCGCTCGAAAGCTGAGGCCTTACTTCCAATGTCACCTGATATTTGTGGTGACTACCATTCCCATGCGGAACATCCTCCACAAACTCGAACTCTCATGTAGATTGTTTAAATGGGTCGTCAAAATGAGTGAATTCGACATAGAGTATAAACCGAGGACTGCGATTAAGTCACAAGTTTTGGCCGACTTTATGGCTGATTTCAGTCCAGGATTGCTGCTCTAGCAACCAAAGAAGTAGTGATTGTGTCAGAATCGACATCGGGAGCTTGGACCTTATTTATGGATGGAGCTTCCATCATAAAGGGGTCCGGGCTTGGCATAGTATTAGCCACGCCTTCGGGAGAAACCCTAAGGCAGGCCATAAGAACGATCCATTTAACTAACAATGAAGCAACATATGAAGCTTTGATTGCAGTACTCGAACGGGCCTGGGGACTAGATTTCGAGGTCATAGAAGTCAAATGTTACTCTCAGTTGGTGGTAAATCAGGTCTACAGGATCTTCGAAACCAAAGAGGAGTGCATGCAACAATAGTAGTGAAGGTCCAGGCTCTGTTAGCTCGGTTTCGGGAGTGGTCGATTACTCACATCCCGAGGGAAGTAAATACAGAAGTAAATGTATTAGCTAACCTCGATTCATTAATGGAAATGAAGGGAACAGATTTCGGGACAATAGTACAACTCATGCACTCGATCCTGGACGCAGATAGCAACTATGAGGTAAACACGACTAATTTGGTCTGGGAATGGAAGAATGAGATCATCGATTATCTCGAGCAGGGGAAGTTGCCCGAAGACTCTAAGGCATCTAGGCGTTGCGCGCTAAAGTAGCACGATATAGCTTCAAAGGAGGCCAACTGTACAGGAAATCTTTCCAAGGCCCGCTAGCTCGATGCTTGGGAGAGTCCAAAGCTAATTATGTTATGCGAGAAGTCCACGAAGGGATATGTGAAAATCATCCAGGCTCGGATTTCTTAATGCTAAAATCAGTAAGGGCTGGATATTATTGGCCCCGAATGGAACAAGACAGCAAAGCTTTTGTGAAAAAAATGCGATAAGTGCCAATGCTACGCACCACTGATATATCAACCAGCAGAACCATTATTCAGTTCTATCTTTGTGGTCGTTCATGAAGTGCGGAATGGATATCGTTGGACCACTAACGTCGGTCCCTGGTACTGTAAGGTTTCTTTCAATTTTAACTGACTATTTTTCTAAATGGATAGAAGCATGTCCTTATTAGAAGATTAACGAACATGAAGTGGTGGATTTCTTGCGGGAGAACATAATTTGCAGATTTGGAATACCAAAAGAGATAGCATGCGATAACGGGCCATAATTTATAGGCGCAAAGATCACAAAGTTCCTTGAAGATTTGAAAATCAAGAAAATCACATCTTCACCCTATCATCCAAGCGCAAATGGTCAAGCAGAATGAACGAACAAAGTGATTATATAAAATCTCAAGAAGAGATTGGAAGCGGCTAAAGGTAAATGCCTAAGGAACTACCTGGAGTGATATGGGCGTACTGAACAACGGCCAAACCGAGCACAGGAGAAACTCCTTTTTCTCTTGTGTAAGGAGCAGAAACCTTAATCCCGGTGGAAGTAGGAGAGCCTACCTTGAGATATTTCCAAGCAACCGAAGAGACGAACAACGAAGCGATGTTGGTCAACTTGGAGCTACTCAATAAGCGCAGGGACTTGGCACATATAAGATTGGAAGCCCAGAAGTAGAGAATAGAAAGATATTATAATCGAATAGCTAGGTCCAATGTGCGAATCCCCCTACCAGGTTTCAGCTGTTACCTGGAAAGGCTCATACAAGTTAGAGAATCAAGATGGAGAAAAGCTGTCAAGCAACTAGAATGTGGTACACATCAAGAGATATTATTGCTGACAAACATTACATGTACTGAAAGTATGTGCTGCACTCTTTTTCCTTTCGTCCAGTTTTTGTCCCATTTGAATTTTTCTGGCAAGGTTTTTAACGAGGCAGTAACGAAAAGCATACTACAAAGGAAGTTTCAAAAGTAGCAATAAGACCTTTAATAGTAAGGCACAAAAGTGAAGAACCACTCCGGGACGGTTAGATAATCTTTGTCCCACTGGGAAAGTGAGTTTGCTATCAAGCAAAGGTTACCCGACCATTCACAAGTGCAAACCACTAGAGGATTGTTAGATAGCTTTTGCTCGATAGAATAAGCGAAGTTTGTTACCGAGCTGAATATTGTCTAGCAATTCATTAGTGGGGTCCTCGAAGGTTCAAGACTTTCAGTTTTCCAATTCGTATTCTTCGCATTTGAATAGGGGGGGGGGAATGATATGAGGATACGACAATAATGACTACCACGTCGACTGGAACACGAAATTCGGGAACATAGTTATATTATCGGGACCAGAAGTTGTACAAGTTAGCCCAAAGAAATGGCAATTTCATTTTAGCATAACGAATGCTTATGTATTTTTTGAAAAAAGGAAGGAATAAAGTAAAGTCCTTTTATTTTCCATCTTGTTTCTTGTATGACCGATGAAATGATTTTATCATTTGAAAGTCAAACAACTACTTCAAATGCTAGTGCTGTAATGAGCAGGAGACGTCCTCTTCAAGAGCACCTTAAACATAAGAGGGCCCTCTCTTACAAAATCCCTCACGATAAAAGGGTTGATTTCAGAAGAACTTGTGCCTGAAATCCACAAGCTTTCGGGGGAAAAACACACCCAAGGTCTTATGTAATAAGACCCAAACAGTAAAACTTGCGCAGAGCGCTTAAGCAAAAAAGAATGAAAAGATTAAAACTTGCATAAATGATCAAACGAAGAAAAGACTCATGCAATACTTGAGCAAAAGATGTCTTTATTCACAACAAATGTGCCGAAGTGGCACGGATACAAAAATTGGAGAAAAAGAGGAAAAGTTTAACTGCTACATCTCCCGAATCGGGAGGAAGAGAAGTGTCCGCACCCCCAGGGGAGGTGGGTAGATCTACCGATGGCTCAACATCTTGGCTCTTATCAGTTTGGCCTTCAACTTATTCGCCTTCCGATTCCTCTTTATATTCCGAAGTTTCTGAACCGGAAGCATCAGGCTCTGCCGGGAGACCCCTTTTAGTAGCTGACTCAAGCTCACGGGCCTTGGCGATTTCAGCATTAAAGACAATGATACCCGTTTTAGCCTCTTCCAAGGTTTTTCTCCTCATATTGTACATACCATAAGTTTTCTCAACAATGAGGGAAGTCGCTCAGCGCTTAAGTTCTTCTTTGAGTTGGATGACCTTGGCAGAAATATTTTTCGGGCGGATCTAATAGACTTGAGGCTAACATCGAGCTCGCGGACAGTTGAGCTAAAAAGCGTATTATGCTCAATAGTCTTCCTATACTTCTCCAACTAGGCATGTTTCACCCCCGCAGTAGCAATCTCTTTAGTTTTGGAGTTCAAGGCTGCCTCTAAGTTGGTCAATCTTTCAGCAGAGACAGCCTAACGATCGGTTGTAGCAAGAACAACACTATGGAGTTCAGCCCATTTGGCCTTGGCTTCGTCAAATTTAACCCTCAACGGGCAAGTCTCTTGGCTAAGGGTTACCATTTCTTGCTCACTTTGCTGCAAATGAGTCTCCAGTACAACGGCCTCAGCAGCTTTGGCTTCCAATTCTAAGAGGCGAGCAGCAGTTTGCTCCTGCTCAACCAAAAGTTCATCCCGTGCGGAGGTAAATTCTTCTTTTTCCCTAATCAACCTTTGGAGGCCCTCAGAAGAAAGAAAATTTGCCTACAAAACAAGAAAGGGAAACTCGGGATATTTTCAGGCAAAAACAAAAGAAATAACAAAAGAAGTGAACAATGTACCGATGCGGCGTTATGCATGGAATTGTTCAAACAAGCACTCTCACGAGAGAGCCTATATCTTTTCCCAATCTTTTTTTGAAGTCAAAGGCTTTAGATAGTTAGCAAGTTCCACCGCCCGGGATAGCAAATTGCATCCGGTGGAGACCGAGAGAGTAACGCTCCTCCTCCTTTGCAGATCTTCTGAAGGGGGAGCATAATTTTTCCCCAAATTCCCATGAACTGGAGATTGGGGAGAAGAACACCCTCTTCTCGGGTAGATGCGATCGGTGGAGATGATGTAGCAGTTGCTGGTGGAAGAGTTGGTGAAGATGGAGATGAAATTGATGGCGTTGAAGGGTGAGAAGCAGCTACGATAAACGCAGTGCTGGTTGTTGGTTTCTCATCAACCGAAGACAGAAGGGACCCGGTACTCAGCCCCAATATACCGGGCATAGTGATTGGGATCCGAAAGCAGGAGTTGGCATTTTCCACCATTTCATACTCCCCTAGAGCGCCGAGACATCGTCTTCGGTTAGTATAACTAACTCAACAGATTGAGCGGTCTGTTGAGTTGAAGAAGGTCGTCGTCTTCTATGTAGATAGGCTCCCTCCTTGCTAGCTTTTCCATCATCGTCAATCATCACGGTATCTATGGCCGGCCTGGGTGGAGGGCTCATCACCATGACTTCCAGAGACAACTCAAGGGCAACATTTTTCGCTCTCTTATTATTTCCCCCGACTGCGGAGGAATGCCTTCTTTTTGGTTGCTTGTTCTCCGGTCGGGGACTCCGAGAAGAAGCACTTGCGCTAGAAGCAGGCCTGAGACGCCTTTCTGTGAAAAATCTTTCTGTAGCAGCCACGCCGCATCAACAGGATCAGCCAAAATGTCCTCCTCGGGGACGACAACTGAGCCCTGGGGTAGACCTTTATTCAATAGGAGAGAAGAATTAGATAACTTTCTCATAAGAAAAGGTAATGACATGACGAGTTAAACTTACCATGATTTTTGGCCTTCCACCCATATTTTAGGAACAACTCTTTTTGCGAGCGGGTTTCGGGCGTAGTAACGTCCAAAATTTTCTGAACCCACTGGTCCAAGCCCTCAACCCTAGGGGGAACCCACCGAGTCGTTGAGGTAGATAAATGAAGAAAAATTAATATTGATGAGAAAAAGACTTTAACAAGAGGAGAAGCAAATTATATACTTACGAGTGTGGTTCCACGATTCCGGGAAGGAAGGTGCCGAGGCCGGGATAATGTCACTGGTGGCAATGGAGACAAACCGTTCCATCCACCTACGATCGCTATCATCATCCATGCTAGATAACAATGCATGGTGGCCTCGCTTGCTGAAGTTGATAATCCCCCCACGGAAGATCTTAGGGAATAAAGGTTCATCACATGAGCTAAAGATAGCTCATCTACCGTTTCCTGGCATAGACGACGAAGGAAAGCAATCGTCCTCTACATGGAGAGCTCACTTGTGCCAAACACACTTAATAGCGGAGGCAAAACTCCTCAATGACGGAGTCAAGATCTCCACTCAAAGAAAATGTCTCCAAAGTAAAGGGATACGTATAGAAGTACGTAAAACCCTTCTTGGGTAAGGTTACCCCCTCCGCCAAGTCAGGAGCGATGATGCCTAAATCCTGGCAACGTCAATCTTTATTCACAACAGGAATGCTGGAAGGAGGGATGGAAGAAGGATATCTGTTAATGGCCCATGTACAAGGGCTAACAGAAGGAAATTTCTCTTAGAAGTCTTTTGTTGTAACAAGACTTCTAGGGATGATGGTGCTCACTATTTGAGGACCAGTGTCCTCAACTTTGTTTTTGTTCTTTGAGGAACTGGTATTTTTTTTAAGAAGAAGCCGTTATATGTTATGGAAGAAGGAAAAGCTTTTCTCGTTTGAAGAGAGTTAAAGAAAGATTGAAGAACATAATACAAGTCGAATGAAGAGAGTTTGGAGAATTATGGAGTATGAATGAAGGAGGTTGATGCGTATAAGTAAAGGTTTAAGCGGCTAAATTCGTGGCCATGATTACCTCGATAACCGGCAAAAGTTATGCTGAATCGTGGGATGGCGCGTGCTCAGGGAATTAAATCAGGTGGAACGTGCGTCTAATCAACCTTCAGAAGCTTTTCAGAGGGGATCATAGTAATTCCCGCCAAAAAGAGTGTTTCTACTAACTTCACGATGACACAAAGTTATGTCACCGGAAAGCCGGGGGACTATCTGTATAGGGTAAAATATGCCATGATAAGTGGTTGCATAATAGAGTGACACGTGGAGCATTTAATGGAGAATATTCCGTAGCATTTAGTACACTGCCTATTACAAATAATTTGTCATTTATGCTCACCGTTACACATTTTTCAATGGCCCTCATAATTAACATTAAAGAAGGGCATGATCCTAGGACCTTGTTCCCTAGGTGCAACTATAAATAGTGAGCTATATTATCATTGTAAATGACACGAATTTCTAGCAAACTTATGTTATAATCGATTCAAAGCTTTATACAATTTTATCTTCTTACTCCTTGATTTCATTGTTGTGGACTGTGGTGCTCGGAAGCCCTACTCCCGGAATTACTGTTTCTGCTATTTCATCTTCATTTCAAGGCTAAGTATTCCGTATTTCCTCAATTATTTTATTATTTTAGGATCAAATTAATTTACTTGTCTAGAAACCACATATGGGTAAACACTAATCTGACGGATACGTCTAAATATATCCAGCAAAAGAAAAATATACAACAAAGGGTACTCAAAATTGTTTGAAAATGGGTTAGAATTGAAATGGAATTACAAGGGGAAAATCTCTACATTACTAATTACGAAATGGAATTGAAATGACAGTTTTTTTGAACACCAATAAAAATGGTGATGTTCATGGTAATATTGATTGTGAAAGTGGTGGTGGAAGGGGAGGAGGTGCTAGTGGTGGAAGAAGTGTAGGAATAGGTGTAACTTGGATTTGGCGATAAGGTGGTATGTAGTGCCCACCTAGTCAAAATACCAGTGCCTTTTCGGATTTAGCTTCCACCTTGGAAAGCCTAACAGATGAAGGGTATATTTAAGCCACTTTTATCATATCGGAGTATTTATGACCAATGGTATAATAGAGGGTAAAATTAATCCTTTTCGCATATTAAAGGAGCATATTTGACCAAATGATATACAAAACAAATATAACTAACATAATTGTATGCAAGTTGGATACAAGTTGTATGTGTTTGATCGACTTCTGTACAGCAAAAACTTTATATTGTAGCTTTTGATAGAATTCTATATATATATATATATATATATATATATATATATATATATATATATATATATAT